>NC_088100.1:105634136-105935386 GCF_036370855.1 Dromaius novaehollandiae
GGATAAAAAACACCTCCTTTTGTTTCAGTACAGATCACTATCCCAATGTCAGTCACTATATGACCACATAAGCAGTCCTGCTGGCACAGACGAGTGGCAGGAATAAACAGAACAGAAAACTGCTGCTTCTAAAGGCCATGTTGGTTAATACAGGATTAAACTGCTTGTGAAACTACAGTGCAAGTTACTGTGCATTAGATCCTTTACAGAGCTTAAATAGTAGGAAAGGTCTTCACTCCTCCTCTGAAGCTCAAATTAATTTTATCCTAATGCCATTAGCATTTTAACAGGAAAGTTGAGAGAAGCAAAGCTTTGAGCTTTGGAGCTCAAACTGGATCAAATACCATTGTGGCAACTAAATAAAATGAGAAAAAAAAACATTTGAAAGTGTGAGAAACAAGCACACTGTGTGATAAAATTCAAGTATCTGAAAGTGAAATTTGCTTTCAATCCATCCAGGGGAAAAATAATCCAGATGTAGCAGTGGTGTATCATTTATAAAGATTATCTCATTTTTCTTTCTCTCTCTCTTTTTTTTTTTTTAAATCAGGACAGATTGACTTTCTATTAGTTAGCACATTAATGTTTACCTGAATTCAATTTGAAAAGAAAAATTTGCAATACTGCTTCCTATTGAGCAGCTTACTTATGTACAATATTATGAAGTGTATGAGCTTTTAGTACAATAACACTGAAATTCTCTTTGTGGTTTTGTAGTTAAAACTTTATTTTGTTTTAAAGCTTCAACACAACTGTTTGGAGTATGTGGTAAAATACATTTTTCAAAAACAGAGCATGGTCTCTGAATTTTCTGACACTTCTGAAAGTCTACTCATTATATATGTTGAGTTAAAATGACATGATATTTTAAGATACTTCATCACCAGTGTTAATGTAATCAGTTGATACTCTAAATCTATATCAATACACAGGCTTCAAGATTTTCATAAAGTTAAATCTCACTAAAGCATCACATACTGGTTACATTTTCAAACAATAATCAAATGGCTTCCCCCTCTTTACAGAAGTCTTTTCAGGACCTGAAAAATAAGGCCATACTATAGAAAACCCCCTCAGGAGAGCAACCCTCTTCCAAAATAGCACCATCTCCTAGTCTTCTCAAAGTGGAAAAATACCAAACTGATGGAATATTGTTGTCCCAGAGGGACAGAGACAGACAGAGGGAAGAAAACAATATGTCTCAAAAATTCATGTAATTTAATCTGGAAATATTCTACATTAATCTATAAATATTACTAAGCACCAATCATAACACTACTGTTATTGCTTTGCAGCACTCAAAGGAAGAGATAAAACTGCTTAGTTAATTTTTAATGATGTAAACACATTTGGCTTTTAATGTTATATCTGAGTCTGGAGTTACAATTACTATGTTTAATAATTTTACACTTAAATTAAAAAGGAATTTTAAATATTACCTCCTTTTAAAGTATTTTTGTTGGAAGTATATGCCAGTGTGATTGCAAAAGTGAATCATGTAGTAAAAAAGCTATGCATTCCTTAGTTTTACTGCAGGGTAAGTATGTGCACATTTTCATGCATAATTTTCAAAAAAAAGGCTGAATTCACCTCCTCTTGTGTAATTTCATTCCACAAAAGCCACATTAAACAATTACAGTTCTTGTAATTAACCAGTAGTCTAATGTACAGTTTTCTTATCCCAATCTATTAACAGCTGCTCAAAAAATGTAGTAATTAATGGTTTCATTTATTTTTGGCAAACCTGCAACGCGACAAATAGTTTTATATCTGCTGCAAATTAGGACTCTTTCCCAAACAACAGATGACACGGTGGGAAAGAGGGAGCAGGCAGAATCCTTGCACATCTTTGTCTCTTTAGAAGATCAAATAAAGAGCAGCTGTAATGCTATTTGTCACATCTGTGTAAAAAACACAGTGATCTGCATCATCAGATGAAAATGAATGAGAGCTGTACAAATGTACAAATAGGCATTTTCCTTACAAACTGGGAAAGGCCTAAAATTCGTATATCTAACTAAAGTAATAGTATAGTTTAAAAAGCTCTTATATTTAGTGTCATTTTTCTCATTTTAGGAGCTTCCTTTATATATTAATTCATAGAGAACACCATTATTCATACAAAATAAAAATCATAAACATAGGTAGTAGGGACTTCCTCTTTCACCAGCACAAGGTACCTAAATTTAAACTGGATTGAGAACTACGGAAAGAAAGGAGGAAGAGAGACAGCTACAGAAAACACAGAGAAGTTATGAATAGCATTCTCTTCTCTTTATTGATACTTCTCCCCATTTAGTAGCATCAGACATTGTGCATTGCAGGCGCTGTGCACCATGGCAAGAAGAGACTTCAAAGACTTCTTGCCAGCTCAATACAGAACAGAACAGCAACAGGAGATCACAGGAAGAATGGCATATAGCCCTCATTTCACCCTACTGTAATCACTGAGCAGCTGGCTCCTGTTGATTTTTAAGGAAACATCAAGGCAGCACATCCAGCTCAGGTTAGGGTCTACTTTACAGCTGCAGGAAGTGCTTAACTCTTGCATACTAAGCTGCTGCTACATTGACTAGATTATCAACACTACACCAATTAGCTAGTTTAAACCTAGCCTGTACAATGCTACACCACTTTCAAATCACTTTTGTGAGTATGACTTAACCTTCTTGCAAATGAGGACTGAAATGCATAAAACCTGTAAGAAGCTTTTCTTCTTTTAAAGATTGGTGGGGGAGCATTCGAGTATGGAAAGCCAATGTGGAATTACCAAGATACGACAAAATAAATTGGTAAGTGGCAAAAATTCTGGCTTTTTTCCCCCCAGTTTATCAGAACATGCATGTGTCCTAAATCTCACTTACAGTACAATAAGGAGAAGTAAATATGCAGATAAAATAAAGTTACTTAACAGGAACACATGAAAAGAAATATGACAGAAGACCATTATGTATGGTAAGGAAGTAACTGTACGAGTTTAACTTACTTGGGAATCTGCTGTTTTCCCAATCAGATTACAGCATAAACTAACTAGTTTTGCCACTGATTGCATGACCAAAGGTGAAGTATTAAGTTGCTTAAGTATTCTGGTTATCTTTCAGTCAAATGAGGACATAAGTACTTCCTAACTTTACAGGGGTATTGTGAGGATTAATACATTAAAAGACAGGCAGATAGTTGGGTGACAGGGGCTCCCTACATACTTAATGAAATAACCACATGATCAAAATAATTGTGTTATAGCAGCTCAGCAAATTACTCTTCCAGCTCTGCCTGGCTGACAAAATGAACGCTCTTAGCCCCGGGGATCATTTATTTATTTAGGTAGAACTTATTTTTGTAAAATTTTACAAAGAACACCAGTGCAAGACAACGGGTGTTACCCCCTGACTGCAGCATGAAAGCAAAGAGCATGTGCTCCCTTACAGCAGTTCAGCTGCCAAGCAGCAACTTGTTAACTCCACATAACTCAATCATGTTCAATTGTATGCCCACAGCCTAGGGCTACAGACAGACATTTGGTCTGCTAACAACTGTGCCAGATGAAGACATTACTATCCCAAGCTATTTGTTATCACACATCTGCTGGAGATTATCATCTCCACAGTTCTGCCCGAGGAAGAAATCATGTGAGCACTCCCTAATCTGGTTTACACAAAACCAGCCAATTTAATTTAAATAGGTGAGTTGAGCTAACCAGGCTGGTTTTGCCTGAAGCAGATTAAAAAATGCAGACAAAAACCCACTTCACTGGCAAAAGAGTAGAGGATGAAAATAGGCAGCTGGGAGTGTTAACATCTTCAAACAGCGTGGCTAGATTTGGGAGGGGACTGTTCCTGTCCTAATGCAAGGAAATTGTCTGAAAACAGACAACTTCTTCAAGGCTAAGTGGGTGAAATAAATGTGGCTTCTAAACCAGTAACATTTAGTACTGTTCATATAATTTAAAATAATCAATGGGAAAGTATATATTTGTAGACTAAAAATTATCTGTAAAGTAAGCACAAATAGATTTATTATTTAAGTGCTCAAATACAGAAGAGAACACATTGAATTGTATCAGCATTACATAATCTACCCAGGTTCTACGTTTTGTGGTGCAGGACTGTTCCTTCTTAATGTTTTGTTCGTCAGCAGCCATATCCACAGTTCTCAACAGCTGAATTATCTTTCCACTAATAAAAGCTGATATTAGTTTGTATAGGATTAACTTAAGGTCTTCTTTCTTATAAATGCTGGAGCTCATTGTCATTTTTTAATTCTGACAGAAGCAACCTAATACAAGCAAGCCAGTAGAGTAAAGTTTACCCAGAAAGCATCAGCACTTTTCCACTAAGAAGAGACAGTTGCAGACCAATGCAGTGTTTAGACCTACCCACCTTTCTGATATAGTTCTCAAGTAAATTATTCCACAAGTCACTGATCAGATATTTACATACTGCTTACATGCTGAGATAAGAACTGCATTCACTCATCGAAAAAGGGTAAGAAAAGTCAAGGCAAACATAAAAAAAGTACATATCTCCTATATGTATTTCATACACATATGAAAAAAGAGAAAAAGTCTTCCAGAACAGCAAAAAAGATGCATTCCTTTGCCGTAGAAATGTGGTTGCGTGAAAGCTATATGAAGAAACACCTATAAAAATTCAGTCTTGCTATAAGAACATCAGATTAAACTGTAGTCTGGACAGGCACAATATTACAGAAATTCTGATACTTACTGCTGTTATTCTATCACTGCATTTAGCAACAAACATCAAGACAATATAAAGTGTTCCTAATGGTAACGGACATTACTTGTTGTGTGCCTCTTTTTAAGGAGGTTACTCATCTGAATTACCTTGATGCATCAAAGGTAATAGTTTAAAACGTGCAAATCATTTAGAATAATTTAGAATCAATTTTAGAATGTTTCAGACATTCAGGTGTGTGTAAACACTTGCATTCAACAAAAAATTTAACCCCATATGCATGTAGTAGACTGAAATCATAAAAGATTTACTACAATGTTACTTAATTCTGAAGGTGGCTGAAATTTATTCGGATGCAAACTTGTGACATTCGATTGGTATTATTGTAGTTCTGTGTTTTTAAAGTATTTGGGCACATGCAAAAACCTAAATGACACATTATTTCCATTTCAAGATTCCATACACAATAATGAAAATGCACATTTGCAAGGAATGTGGAGTTTACAATATTACTAAATCTGTGAATGATATTTGCTATTGAAACAATAACTTCTATAGGTACCTTGTTAAGCAGAAACGTTTTCTTTCACTCTCTGGACTGTTGAAACTAAGATTAATCCTTTTGGTAGAAGCGATGATTTGAAATTAAGTGACAAAAGTAGCTCATAGTAAATCTTACTATGGGAAACCAAAACTTTTACTAAAACTTTACTATTTTACTATGCACAATGAATTTCATCTGTAAGGAAAGAAACACTGCAGGAATTGTCTGGAATTAATTGACAGTAAGATAACTATGTGTTTGTCATGTGTTGTTCCTACATGTGAGGAATTCATAATCTCTGTTTTGTTTACCACGACTTTTGATAAAAAGCAAAATATTAGGTTATAGAACCCTTAAATTAACTTAAATTAGGAGGAAGTAGTTACCACATATGACACTGTTCTGAGAGAAAGAAGGTTGGGGGTGATTTCTACACATTAAAAAAATAAATAAAAAAAAAAAATAGCATATTAGCCAGGAGATTTTATGCTAGAATTTATGGACAACTACTGGGCCACATATTACTTTTTGATGGTCAATGGAGAAAGTGAAAAATTTCACCGTGCAAATCATAGCAAGAGTGTTAAAATTTGTTCAAAATATGTCTTGTAAGTAATTACTTGATATTCTATGACAGCAGGTAGCCTGTTAAATATACCATATCATAACATTTTATAAAGTTTGAGAACCTCTGTTCGAGTCACTTCAAAGAACTAACAGTAAAGATTTTATGATAGGCAGAGAAAAAGGTGATTTCCTGAGCAAAGTGCAAATAATTATTATGAAATAAGCTCACTCCATCTGGAGGAAGACAACTCTGAAAACAGAGGTGATGGTGACAGGACATGTCCGCAGATGATTTTGCTGTTTTTATAGGAACTATAGCATATGCTGTGGTTTTATATATGTCGTAACAGTGGTTTATGAAAGTCTTATTTTAATAATACTTGAAACGTTTTATGGAAAATGACAACCTTCATTCTTGGATTAGCTATGTATTGCTTTAACACAACCCTGCCATGTGTTTGTTGGGATAAGTCTGCTAACCTATTCCTGATTTGGATATAATGTCATTTTAAAAATCTCTATAGTTACTGCTTGCACAGGTTAGAAACACTCAAGAGCTTCACTAGCCAGAATAATAAATGCCTAAGTTATAACTCTGAACTCCTCTGAAAACATTTTACACTGCTACAGCATAAAGATGACCCTAAAATGACTTAATATATAACCTGTTTTTTAATACTCATTTTTATACCAACTTTATACTCTCAGCTTCATGTAAACAGCCTGATAGTAAATGTGCATTTACGGTGAAAATTCAGATCTAAATACTCTTGTATTACTATTCTGAGCAAAAATACAACTTGACAGCTATGCATGCTAGAAAACTTGTTCAAAATTTTTCAATTCTATTTGGCTTAATATAAAAGGCTTAATAGACAAAGACAAGCACCATTTCTGAAGATGAACTACCAGAACTTGCACAACCAACTTTTTAGAGTGTGTAATCAAGACTTGTATACAATGAAATAGATTCATATTTAATATGCATATTTTTGATGAAAGGGTTGGACTGACTTTCCTGATATTCTCAAAGCAAGTATTTAACAACATTAAAAGCTTATTTCAGGATGACCATGTATATACTGAAAGAAAAACACCTGAAAGTGCATTGTCTCACTCAAAAGAATAGTATTACATAATGATATAAACCTATTATGACTTTTTTGGAAAAGTAATGTGATATCACACCATCATATTTACAAGATAATATAAAATTGTGTAAGGTATTGCAGGTAGGAAGAGAAATATTCCTGTAATTTCCGATTTTATAAAACACTAATGTTAAAATACACTTTTAATAACAACTGCAGCATTAACTTACCTGCTAGCTGTTTTTACTGAGTTGTTCTTCTTGTGTCCTCTTTCGGATCGGTTGTCTCGCAAGAGTTGAAGCTATCCAAAAAAAAGTTCAGAACAGTCTCATAAGCAATTCCTTTATTTACTTTTTGTAAGTGTTATTCTGACAATACTGTTCTTTCCCATTTTGTGTAATGTTTTTGGTAACTTAATTGGCTGCTACTTCTATAGTTTTCTACCAAGACACTTTACAACAGTTAAAGACGGCCACTTGATTAAATTTTTGTTAAAGTACACTAATAGCTAAAGATTGTGACACATATTCGTCAGCTTAAAATTCCTAAAATAACTGAAAATGTAAAAACTTTAGCATTCTAAAAACATATTGGAAAGCCAAAGATTCAGTCACAACTAACTTATCCTGAACTGTAAAATTTAAAAATTTTCAATATTCACCTTTCACATTAAATTTAAATTTTCAAAATTGTATAATGAAAAGTGTTGGAGAGCTTCACTTAGAAAAAAAAGTTCAGACTGGCACTTGTATCTAAACACTTTTGAAGCAGTTACAAATTCCTATGAGTCCTAAAGATTTTTATAATTTGAAAGCTGCAGAATTGACAGATACCTAGAATTAAGGCTTCCCATGACAGTAGGCTACTTAACTGAAATGGTGACTCAGCTTTTAGAACAAACTTCAATTTATTTTCAAACAAATACAGGAAGACATTTAATTCAGACTCCAATTCAGAAGTCTATTTCCAGCATTATGGTTTTTGTTAATATGAGTAAATTGGTAGTAACAGCAAAAACTGTCAAAAAATTACACAAAAGAAGTTAAAACTAGAACAGTATAAAAAATACAAATGTTTCTTTGAAGTAACCATGCATTGAACAAAGTATAAAATGAAGAACTGTTTAGAAATGGACTACAGATAAACGGAGCTAATATTCACAGGAAGCACATTTAAAGGTCCCCTGGAAATTAGGAAATGAAGAAGTTTATGACTTGGCCAACCATACCTCAATCTTGTGCAAGAGCATAGACTCCAAAATGTTACACCTATCTAAGAATTATGCTTGATTAATTTTTCCTCAACTATTTATAGCTTGTTTCTTGTATAAGGAGTGCTCTCTCATTTCAGCTATTCGGTTTTCAGATGCAATAAAATAGTGTAGTCTGGATTTAAAAGACAATCTGAAGGATGCGTAAAGATAAGAAACCTTGTTCTGATATATTTTAGCAAAATTTTTTTCATTTTCGTAATGTCAACAAATCAGAGTACTTGCAACTTATATCTTAACGCGGCCACAATTTTTACCAGTATGACAATCATAGAACGTCAATCTCATGATCAGGCTAGGGGGAACAGTCTTGCTGTTATTAATACTTTTTTAGCAGATCATAGTTATAGCATGTACAAATACAGATTACCTGTGAAACTGTAGATGTGGCTGGTTAATTCCTTAATAACTTTACTTCGATGTCAAAAGCTAATTAAAAGGAGACGTATCAAATCCATGAAAGTTGTACCTAGAGTTACACACTATGGGCCTCCATAGCTATAAACCTGAGTGAGAATATTATAGGCTGCTAAAAGGGACAACTTCTCTATCATAATTATGTTGCCCCATCATTCTCACTTCTTGTCTAAAAAAAAAAATCCATTATGTAGAAGTAACATCTGTGTTATTTGATATTAGCTGTACTTTGGGATTTATGATTAGTGTGTAAATTATAAATACAGTGAATTTCAGATTATCTCTGAAAATACAGCCTTCAGAAAATGCAAAATAAACATGCAAAATTTAAAAATAATTCAAATTCACTATTATCTGAGAAAAGATGAATTACTTATATACCATTATATACTGGCCAAATAGAGGTTTTTCAAATGCTAACCATGCTGAATGGACACTACTGGTGTGTATGATGCAGGTTAGAATACTTTTTTAGCTTGGAAATTTGCATGCTGTTGTAAGTTTAGAAACTTGAAAAGATGTAAACAGTACAATTTCTGTTAACTACTCTGTTATTTGAGACTATATACATATAAAACACTTAAAAAATACTCAAACTTATTCTAATCAGTAAATTTGACTACTTATAGCTACAACATTTCAGGAATAGGAAGAAGATTAGCTCAAGGGAACTTTTTGTCATTTCTAACTCAAAGTGTGATTAACTTAGTTTTCTTTATTCTTGTACTAGAAAATATGTTTCAAAATGATGTGAGTTAAATGTGAATCATATACAGCTGTCTGTTTAGATGTTCAATAAATGTTAGTCAGCTTACTGTAACATGCTAGAAGTTCATAATTTACAGCTAAAATTGTACTATGTTTTTTTCATTCTGACAGTTTTGAGGAAGTAAAATGACTTTGAGAGATTCAGCTTGCTCTGGAGTTCCAAAGAAGGCGAAGGGGTTGGGAAAGCAGATACACTGATTTAAGCTCTGACTTATGGGAGCTAGAACTGTTCATGATGGTTCATCCTAAGATGAACCTTCTAAAAAATTCTGTGTATCTTATTTCATTTTGATGTTCAAATCCATTTAAATGTGTAAAAGTACTAGTGAATTGGCACAAATCTAATTAAATCAACTGGATTACATCAATTTTTATTAACTTAAAATATATGAAGAGATTTTACTCTTAAATTTCAATGCATTGCTATTGTATTCAGTTACTTTTACTGAATTCTTGAAATTAACTATATATTTTAAAAATAGATTTATTTTCACATTTTAAAGCTCCTGAACTGTATGTTCTCTTTGCACCTTTCTACCACCTATAAAGCAAGGCATTATGTTGCTATTCAAATATGAACATGCCTTCATATTCCTCCAAGCACACCTCTGGGCTTTGGTATCTTAGAGACTTCATTTTAGGGGCTCTTCAGCAGGCAAAATGGTAGTTTTTCTCCCCAGTATCTGCACCATGAACCTCTTCACTTGGCTAGATACAATGGAGATTTAATAGCTCCTTTTCTACTGCTGAACTCTTTTTAACCAATGAAATACAAAAAATTGGGATAGAAGATCTTCCTGAAGCCTGTGCACTCTTGTCATTCTTCTATATTTCTGGATTTTGTGAGTCACACATTTTGCTTTCCAGAATTTACAGAACCACGACATTTAGAGATACTAACGTTAACAACAAAATTAATTTAAAAAGAAAATATTCTGTCTTGTATTTAACCTGTTAAAAGCAAAACAATCTTAACTGAAATTAAATTAAAGACTTAATTAACTAAAGGACATTCTGAAATGCACTGCTGTTAATAAGTTTACCTGCAAAAAAAGATTAAATTAAACCTGTTTTGTTTATCATTTTAAAAAATCTTAGCCCACTGCCTCTGGAGAAGAGGTAGTTAAATTCCTTTATATATCTGAAGTAAACTGTTCTTGATCATAGCAGTTCTTACCTGGCTATGTTCCTTCCTAGCCCCAGGGCTAAACCAATGGCTGTGGGAGAAAAAGAAAAGACAGGTTTAACAATATAACTAACAAAGCACATGCTGTCATATGACCAGTATGTGCGTGCTTTTAGGTATTTTATTGTCTGCCAGGAAAATACAGCCTTCGGCTATGCTTTATTTTAATGGGATATATTACTGAACTCTCAAAGTCTGTGGCAGTTTTGAAAGCATTGAAAGAATGCACATAGCTCTACAAATTTCACTTGTGAGTAGCCATTGGCTTTATAGGTAATTATATTTTGTCAAACAAGCTAAAATATTATATAAATGCTAACAATTTAATATATTATAATGTATGTGCTACTAATAAAAGTAATTCCATATATATTCATGTATAGTTAAAAAGATTTTTAAGTACTGTGGACTAGCTGGTAGCAGTTAATGTAGTATTATTTCACAAAGTGAAGTCCGAATCTAAAGTGAAATTCACAGTCAAAATTCAGTGGCTTCATTTCTCAATACAATTGCACAATTTGCACTATTGGCAGCCTTATTTTGCAGAGACAAAAGTTTTGAATAATAGGCTGACATGAAGGGACAGGAGCTAATGGTGACTTTTCCCTCAATAGAAATAACAGGATATCAATACTGGTTCCCATACACTATGATCATATGGAACTGAATTAACATGTGTACATAGCTGTAGCAAGCATTATGCAAACCCATGGCCAAATCTTGACACTTGCAAAATGAAGAGGAGAAGAAAACAACAGTTAAAACAAAGGCGTACATAGTACCTATATTTTGCTCCTGTCAGTAAGCAACGGATATCTGGGGAAAGGGTAAAATAACTCCATCCATTATAATAATGCACAGAAAGACCATCACATTATTTACACATGTGGCTATATGGTTCCTCCAAAAGTGACAATATAGCGAAAGATTGCAAGCTTAACCTGGTCATTTGATCACCCTTTTCCTGAAGTAATTAAATTCAATCTAGTATAGATTATAATCATGTTTTTTTTTTCCCACACTTTAATTCATGTACTTTGAGAAGAAGCAAAGTCATGGAATTGTCTCATCTGGCCTAAACTATTCTTCGCTTTTTTAAGTCTCAAATCTGAAAATTCTTTGTTCATGATCAGTCAAGCCTCTCATTTACAGTGTGAGGACGATACCATGCTCTAGAAGGAATACAGACCCAATTGTGACAGAAACCTAAATACCGCTAACTCCTTTTTTTACTTTTAAGGTGACTGAGGAAAAGGAGAGGTTGGAAATGAAAAAAGAACAATAGCAAAAAAGTTAAAAGTACACTTTGAGATGAAAGTTAGGTATGAATACATGATGGACGTGAAACACTCATGAAACTGTACTGAACAGTACAAATTTTGTTGTAAATTAAAAGTTGAGGAAAACAGAGGGAGAGTTCATGCACATACAACTTTGATGGTGGCAGTGGATGAAAACAACCATCAGGTTTTTGAGTGACCCAATCAAAAAAGGTCACAGACATCCAGGTGAGAAGAAATGTAATGGGTTAGATCTAAAATCTGTGTAGACAAGTGCCTTGTCTTTGGCAATGGTCAGCAGCAACTGCTTCTGGAGGACCAGCAAAGTGGGATAGCTATAGAATGATCCTCCCCAGATAAACTCTCCATGTTTGTGGCAAATCATTGGATTACAGACTAAATAATTAATACAAGTTATTTCTATTGAAAAAATTTATCACAGAAATTTGAATGAGTTTATTTTTAGACATTAAAAAAAATCACGTCTAGATAAAGAATAATAGTCCTTCTAATGAGAGTGATATTTGTGTCACACTGATTATTATAATTTTGGCCATTCACTTAATTCTTTTTTGTTTGTTTGTTCTAATGAAATGAACAAAAAAGTAAAAACCATTACGAGAAAGTCTCAGCTGAATTACTCTAGGGTAAAAATAACTATGAAAACACAGTCTCTTTCATTAACATCTACATTAGTGAGTAACACCATGCAATAGAAGTAGGTCAGTAGAGTAAAAGAGTTGATATGGAGGAACTGATGCTTGCACTATATGTATTTTGGGGAGTTTTGATTTTAAACTGTAGTCTGGGCCTGTGGACTCTATATATCCATTAGCAGTTAAAGCATGTAAACATACCTTCAAATGTATTATTTCCTAGTCATATGTGCCCTGTGTTTTAGATTTCCTATTTGGAAAACATTGGAAAATTTCATCTTATTATTCTAACTATTTAGAAGAGATTAAAAAGAAATAATACTGCTTATGTTGTCAGCTGAACAGAATCACAGTTTACACTGATGGTACACTGGAGTATCTAAATAAACTGAAGGATATTCCCTATTAAAATATGTCCAAAAATTAATTCAACCTCTTTCCATGGAATTTATGATAACCTTCATCCTCCCATGATACATTATGTTTAAGATTCGAACACGCAATGCTCGTTTATTTTCATATACTCTAGCTTAGCATTCCTGAAATTCTTTCCTTTGGAGAAAATAAAGCAAGCATTTTAAACAACTTGTTATATTTATTATTTAGCTTATTTTAGAGCATTAAAGAGTACCGTACTTTAGAAAAGTATATACTTAAAATTAATAAAAACGCATTTAGAAAGTACTGAACTTCGTATCTGAGTAAGAAATACACAGCGAATTACGAAGGATTATAAATACTGTTATTTAAATAAGAATCACTATGTAACTGAGCTGAGGCTCTCTTCTTGGATGTTTGCACAGTTGTACAATGAGGCTTTGGGACAGAGGTACTACTGTAATGTAACTAATAACAAGAACAATTCTAACTACCATCACTGATACTCACTCATGGTGAAGAGAATCCTGGGACAAGTGAACTGTTTTCCTGCTACCACCCGGTCCTGGAGTAATCTAAAGGAGGTAAGTAGGAAAATAGATCCTCTTTGAATTATGAGGCAATATAAGCACACAGTGATTATTTATCAGGAAAACATTGCAGATACTGAAGAAAAAATAGAGAGCGCACACTAATAAAGTAAATGCAATTAGCAATATCTGTAAGTTTAAACAAAAGTCTGAGTGTAGAAAGGTTCTGTGTAAGATTTACCAAAACCCTTTATGTCTAACTCTGAATGTATTTTATTTATGTCAGGGAGGTAGCGTATTTCTGAAAATTTCATGAAGCCCTTACTTTCCTAAAAGTGGAAGTTAGATATTTTGAAAATCACATTCAATGTGTTATCTTTAATTTTTGGATAAGAACGGCAATAAATATATTAAAAAACACTCCCAGCCTTTGTATCCAATACAAAATTTTAGAAGCTCAAGTTGATGTAGAACAAAAAAAAAAGATAAAATAATATTTACAACACTATATTGTAGACCTTGTCTATGCCTTCATTTGCACAGAAACCAAAATGACGTAATAGTCTCAATTTTTAAAGAATGATTTTAGGAATGCACATGCAGACATCTGCTATAGTGTGCAGGAGATGATGATTTTCTGGTATTATTCAAAAATATATTCAAGCAGCTTCATTTTTGTCTTTAGAAACTGCTTAATAGAACTAATTTGTTCGCATGTGAAGATAGGTAAAAGATTTAGGGACCACCAAGCTGCATGTGTGAAGAAACAGAGCTGAAAGCAAGCTACTCCTGTTGGAAAGAATGCAGGAACAAATGTTTGCTTCCCTTGGAGGTAGCTTCATAGTCAGTAGATGACCAAAGGTGGGACAGAAGTCAGACATTCTCCCAGTTTGAAAGGAGACCACAAAAGCTCTGCAAATAACACATAAATACGGCTCAGGCTTCTTGAAAGTACCTAAGCAGAGGACTCGCAGATAAAACCAGCCTACTCCTCATTAAAAGAACCACGCACTCCACTTTCAAAGAAAAAAATCCCTACTCTCACGTGGTTTTACAATGGGGAAAACCCAGGGCATTTGGAGCTCCATGTCTGGAAGGCTTTCAAAGAACACTTAGTGAATAATGTGCAAGTTCCACAGTGTTAAAGCATTTAGCCAAAATCTGTATCTTTTACCTAAAGAATAACATTACACAGGGCAGAATCGAGGCACCCTAAAGTGCAGTTGCTTTTCTGGCTGGTGGCAATTGAAAAGAGTTGTTAATAACTTATTACAGAAAAGTCTGTGCAAATATCTAAATCCCTGGTAAAGGAGATCATAGCAACTACGCAATCTTGCTACCTCAAGGACTATCTCCAGCACAGAGCACACATGGGAGAACAGCACCTAGTGGTTCATCAGCAGTTTTACTAGATTTACTGAGGCCTTGCATAGCCATGTGATAATAATAAAACAGCGATCAAACGTTACACAACAACTTCTAGAATGTTATAGTTTATCTTAGAATGAGAGCAAGAAACATCAATTCACAAGGACAGACCTAGAAATGCAAAATAAACATTTTAAATAGGTAATTTCTAAATTTTTAGATTAATAACTAAACTTTCACTTTAACACCATAGGTAAACATGCAGCTCAACTCTTGAGAGTTACATCCTGCATTAATCTCAAAATGAGGTTTTCATGCTATTCCAGTGGGTATCCCTGGAATACAGTAATCCATTTTCTACACTGTGGCTATAAGAAAAGCCGACTGTGCCTATGTCATGCTTTGTTAGAGGTTCATGATCACATTATCTCATGGTGGACCTGACACTTTTATTCAGTTTACAGTATGTTCTGTGTACAGGCAACTTATTTCCTTTGCCAGGGCTGCTGACAACCTTTTCCACACTATATTAATCTTGTTTACAGACTTTATCTTGGTACAAATATCAGAAAACTGAACTTTTTATCTCAGGGAGAAAATAAACAACATGTTGACAGAAGCAAAAGCTATTTTCTAGACTAAAATTGGTTGTTTACCTGCAGCCATATTTATGGAAACAAGTTTAAGTCTTCAAATCACTCAAAATACATAATCCAAAATTTCATAAGCACGGAAATTTCAAGAAAACTCACTTGATAAATTGCCAGTTCTAAAATAACATATAAAACAAAGAAATATGGCTTTCCACTAAATTACATGAGAATATGAATTTCTTTGGAATATAGTTACAATTGATCAAAGTGCACTGGTGCAGGTTTCTCTTATGTACCCTAGGTAACTTCAGCTAGTAAGCAGCCGTAGAACATTTGTAAAATTAAACTCACAACGCCTGCATAGATCTTTATGCAAGACTGAATGCTGATTATTGCAAGATTCACAATCTTTTAATGCATATTCATATTTGCAAAACTGTCATTCAGTGTGAAAAAATAAACCTATTGCCTTTCTTCCTCTGCTAAGTCACTATTAGCAAAATGTACTCTGGAGCCCTTTGGAATCTGCACCGAACAGAGTGCCAGTCGCTCCAGGAAGGGGCAGCAGACAGCAGAATGCTGAAGCCGGAACAAACACTGGCTCGGTTGCTCAGATCCTCTACTCACGCACAACAACTGCAAAGCCGTCTGGAACAGTCTTAGGTGATGAAGCCCGGAGAAGAAAATCGGGGGTTAAAGTACGTACTAGCTTTCTGTTGGGTAACTAGGAATAAACAGCATTGAAGTTTTACACAACTAAAATTATGTTGGAGTTAAATGTATATGTGTGTGTGTGTGTGTGTGTGTGTGTGTGAATTAGAGTCACACTGAGCGTTTAGCAGACTTACAAATCAGGCCTCCTTTAAACTTTACTAAATTCATTCTTTAACAACGCACTTCTTGTCAATTCTTACACAATATTAATCATCATCGTTACATATACAAAACTGCTAGCCTTTAACAATCATATTCTAAACTAGCTGTGAGCATACAATACCATGGAGCTGACGCCATATAGTTAGCACTGATGTCTATAGTCCTTGATGGTCCTTAGTCACAGAGGTCAAGGTGATCAGGATGGAGGGCTCTTTGATGAGAGAAACTGGAATTGAAGCAAGCCTGTATCCCTTCTCATCAAATTTCCCTTGCTTATGCCTGATATTTTTATGCTATTGCTCCCTCTCAGAAAGGGGAGAAGGGGTTTCCTCTGCTCCTGATACTGCTTGTCTTATTTTCTTTTGTCTTGCCAATCTTCCTTCCTGTGTGTTTGGGAGGACTCATCTTGTACTTATCTTGTGCTTTGTCCAGTAACTTTTTGGTTTTGGATGCTACCTACATGCAACTATAACCATCTTTGCTTGCCCCTCTTGTGATCCCATTGTTCACGTACTTACAGAAAATGTTTATATATTGTGTCTGGCTATGCTATCACAGTGTTATAAAATAACTACATACTGTTAGCTACACTATTTTAGTATACTTAGGCTTGGTTTCAAGGCAAGCTAATATTAATTATATCCTGATTAATATAGTTAATTAGTATATTCATATACTATATTAATTATACTATATATTATACCATATATATACTACTTATATATTAATATAGTTAATTAATATAGTTAACAGATTTCTCTTTTAGCTACAGTTTTACTGGCGTGACGATATCTGCTCCCCTGTGTTGGGACAAATGCCTGAACCATAGGCAAGTTAAGTGCAATCTGAAAAAGCACATTTTTATAACTATCAAATACTGTGCTGCAGACTACTTTTGCCACATGCTGTACAGTAAAATTACATAATACTTTTTTTCTGAGTGGTAATAGATATAACAATATTTTCCCCAAATCTTTTGATGGAACCACTTTCGGAAAAAAATGCCACAGCACACTCTAAAGTTCATATACAACATGAACAGAATTCTGTTTTCAAAAGCTCATTCCTATGAGACATTAAAATGCCTAGGAAAGGTCCAATAACCTCCTCCAAGCTGCTTAGTAGTATATTTAATAGCCTGAAGCTCCAGGAGATAATGGACATTATATGGATGGTTTTTCTCAGAACTGAACATAACCACGCTCATACTGGAACCTAGGTAATTATAACTAATATGAAAAGCGGAAGTATTTCTATAGTCTCCAATTAAAAAAAGCAGCTTTTAAAAAACTTACTACATGTAGTGAACAGCCAGGAGTGATGGATGTCTTAAAGGATGAGGAACAATACCAACTTTCAAAAAGTGCAAAAGAAATACCATGGGCCTTCACACAGGTATACTCTGTCGCAGTCTGCACTGTGGCTTAATTACACAAAGCAACATAACTATGAGTTTGAAGGCAAACTTGGGTTGTCCTTTGAGCCTCCTTGACCCTCATGCTCCCCCTGTGCTACCCATTTCACCTGAGACACTCTAATTTGTAGTTGATGTAAATGGTTGAATATGAGTAAAGTTACGGCGCACCCCTGATACTCTTCACTTTTCCCAGCTGCAAGTCCTTTTACAAGTCCTTGCTAGAGTCACAAGAAAAGGTTGTGGTAGCATACTGTTTACAGAGTCTCTGAAACACTGGTATTAAACCCCTCCAAATAAAAGCCAACATACACTTACTGAGTATTTTATAAAGAACGCATTCCTTGAGAAATTAAGGCCTATACAGACGCACAGAGTAAAATGGAAAAATCCTCAAGTATATGGGGTTTGTTTCGTGAAGTACACAGCGTGGTATCCTGCTACCTCAGATATTCCATCTGACAAACTTCAGAAGTGATATATGGAAAGGATGGTGGGATTAAGAGAGAAAAGGACATGGAAGAAAGAGGATTATGAGGATTTTACTCAGCAGAAATAATGTTGAGCACAGCAACTCTTACTGTTAAATGCCAAGAACATGGAAATAAAGATACAAAATAGACAATGCAGCTGCTTTCACCTATTTCAGGACTCAGGAAGAATGAAATTACAGCAAGGCATGGAGAGCTTTCTAAGTCATACCCTCCTTCTTTAGTTCATTTTTCTTCTTTCCAAATAAGGAAGAGGTTATTTACGATCCACTGTTGAGTATTTTGAGAGTTATGAACAAAAATCATCCCATTCTAGGTAGAACTGGCAGCGAGCTGCAGTTAAATGCTAAAACTGTTGAAGTTTTACATTTTCAGAGTAGGTATTTTTTGTCTTAAATGATAATTTTGTTCATAGTTTTTAATGGAACAGTTCCATTATATCAACAAATGAGGGTAGAGGGAAAATTTACTTTGTCAATAATAAAAAATACATTTGCATATAAAACTATTTTCAAGTAATGAAAGAGGTTGCCTAGAGAGGTTGTGCAGTCTTCATCCTTGGACACTTTAAAGACCAGATTGGATAAAGCTCTGAGCAACCTGGTCTGACCTCATAGTTTGCTTTGAGCAGGAGGCTGGACTTTACGACCTCCAACCTGAATTACCCTATGATCCTAACTGAGTTAATTTCAATGTAGCTGTGCCTGAGTTTATCCAAAAAAAGAAAAAGTATGTACATGTTGGGGTGTGTCTTCAAAGAAATGTGATCCTTTTAATAAACATGGATCTTTTAATGAAATAAATATTATAATGCTATTTTAATTTATATGTGCTTGCTGTAGGTTGAAAAAAAGGTACAGCCACCTGCCAACAAAAAATATAATAACTTAGCACTAAACAAAAAATAGGTGATATCAATACTGAACAATTATGTCTACCTCTCATTTGAGATGTTTTTTAAATTTCAGCCCATGGAAAATTATTAATGATATTTGAAGAGACATATAATACAGAACTCCCAAGTAAGGCTGTGTTCCATACAGTTAATTTTTTTTTCTTTAATACTTAAGTTATATAAACTATCATTAAATACTCATTCAACTATATCTTTTCCCCCTAATTTTTCCCATGCTATCAGGTATAGGTATTTACTTTACTAGGTACAGGTAAGTGACTAGGTACATTTCCTCTTTATAATTTATGTTTAGCTTAGGAAATAAACTTTTTAAAAAATATAAGCTACATCCTATTGATAAGAGGGTATTTACTGGACCTTGGCTATGTTTTTTGTTACTGGAAGAATACATTTATCTTAAAATTCAAGTGATATTGAAATACTGAAATTGACAGGTTTTATTTTAAATTGAATTTTACACCAAGCACTCCATAGAGTGTGCACTGAAAAGACATTACTGAGTTCATTTTTTTCAGGCCAGATATAATTAACAATGTTATTTCCTTACTATGCTAAAAAAATTAAAGAATCCACACAAATAATTACACAAGTACTTGACTGAAATGCTTAACTTAGTCATCACAGCGTGTCAGGTTCATAGTATGCTCAAACAATAAAATTTCAGCAAAAATTTCATTATGCTGATGGTGCCAACCACTTCTCTAAATGAAAGAATAGGTCCTGTTTTTCCTTTCTCTAAGTCAACCACCATGAACAACGAACTACAGACTAACATATATAAAAGTTGATTTTATTAAGTAAATCTTAAAATCCACAAGAACAAAATGTATCTTTTCTGGGTTCACATATTTATAGTATCATTCCCTAAAAACACTGAGCTGATGAATACAATTTGAAGACTTTAGTAATAACTGCATTCTTTTCAGGCAGGAGATTTTGCCTAACAAGTTGCTGTCCAAAACAAAATACAAACCTCAGACAAGAGGATGCAGCAGTGGAAACTGGTACAGTTTTAACTACAGCATCATAATGGCACTTCGTAATTCACAGATCTGTAATTGCCAAATTATAGGAAATTAGATCAAAAATATCAAGGGGAGAAATAAAGAAAATCTATTCTTTAAATTTTATAACCTTGGTTAAGAGCATTCTTATTATTTTCATAATCAATTTATTATCACTGATTTTATACCCTTTTTTACTACAAGCCCAGGAAAGCAGATGCTTCTACCACTAACTTTTTATTTTTGCAATTATGTCAGCATAGTAAAGAAAGAAGCATATCATGTTTTCCTTCCCTCTGATACTGCAAAGTCTTTCCCATCAAAATTGTTACATTATGTTACAAATTATATTATAACAAACAAAGTCCTTGGTTTCAAATACATCTTTTAAAAGCCATAGACACAAGTTATTTGACTTGGAGCGATACAGAAAATCAACAAAATTAATACAGTTTTCACAGTATGCATTTTTGAATTTTGCCGTAATCCTAGTTTGATGTTACCATCACATTTTTATTCCCTCTATAGACATGCTCTTGCTGAAGGGCCCAAACTGACCATTCCAGAGAAGCATCTCTTCGTGGTACAGACTGCCCCTAAGTGATGTTCAATCAAACCCCATTCTATGACGTCTGCATGAATCCACTGGCACTTCATGGTCCACTAGCAGAACAGTTAGTTTTATGCCAGTTTCTGCAAATCTAGTTATAATTCTTTAAAAGTGACATTCCACTAACATAAAGTGTTGTGAAGTTCAGTTCATAAAAAATGAAACAAAAACCTACACACCCTAAATAAAATGAGAATCAGTAAGTTTCTTGGAGTTAAAGAATAAGTCCAAATTCCTCATTCTCTCTAGTGATTTCACACATTGTTAAAGTTTTCTCTACGTTTTTTTCCCACACAACTGATCAGAATATCTCTATCTCTTTGTACATGGTTTTCAACTGAAAGATTAACAGCTGGATAAGGAGAAACTAAGGTATTTGAGACTAGAAAAAGAAAAGTCCAACTGCAAACATAGCTCCTTCAAAGAAATATATAAAATTTGAATATCATTTATAAAACAGTGAATTAGGAAATTTCCCTGTAAATCAATGCTATTACACATCTTTTCTCTGTTGCTTTCAAGATAAAACCTGAATTTGAAAGGCATATTATAAAATGGAACAAGACTTTTGGGAAGAGAATGGGATAAGTACTTTTTAGTTAAAACGGTAACACTGATGGAAAATATTACAAATCATGTTTTGTCCTAGATCTTTGTTGAATGCAGATATTCTTGTATACTATAGAATAAGTTTTGATGATACATTGTATTGACATACATTAGGGTATATGCTGCCTTTAGATATATGAGACAATACAACTTGAGGGGCTGTTAAGGCAGCAGAATTAAGTACCAACACATAATGTAAAACGAACTATTGGGTCTGTAGAGAAAGCATCAGGTAACATGAAAAGTGAAAGTATTAGTCTGGAGAGAAGTTAATAAGAGAGTTCCTTTTGGGATCTCTTGTGTTTAATATGAAATAGTACCATGTGGCTCCTTAGTTCCAAGAGCAGCTCAGAACACTGCAAAAAATGAATTGATTTTATTGAGGGTTAGCAAGAGTCTCAAGTCAAAAATATAAACCAGAAAAACTTTTTAAAAAAAAAATAATTAAGCCAATTCTAGGTAAAAAGATGCATAACATCCAGAGGTCTACATAAACATACTACGTAGCATCACTATTTCAATTTGAGTTGCATCTCCTAGTTAAGAAAAACAAGTGTATTAGGAAAAAGGAAATCTTCGCAGTAGCTGTCTGCGATATATTAGCCATAATAAAACAAAGTAACAGTCAAAATTTTTCAACTTTGTTACTGTGTAAACTCCGTAAATTGCTACAGTGCAAAAAGATACTGTTTAAATGCTGAGGTGTGCATGGGGCATGTGAAAAATCTTCATTACAGTATTTTAGCTGTCTGTTTAGAAATCAAACTCGTTCTAGGGTGAAATCTTAGCTTCATTAAGTCAATGAGATTTTGACTTCAGTAGCACTAGGATTTCATCATTAGTAGTTAAGAATGACCAAAAATGCTGGAAAGATGTTTTTGCATTTAAACTTCTCAACAATAACTGAAGTAGCACACAGTGATACAGACAGGAGGAGACCATAGCGATTAGGATACTCGTCTTGACCTGGGAGATATGGGTTCAATTCCTTGTTCTGCGACACTTTCTGTTTTGACCTTTGGTAAGTCACTTTCTTCAGCTCAGTTCCTTATTCAGGAAAAAAACAACAGAAAACGTACAAACAAGACCCTCTCCTCAAAAAACAAACAAACAAATGGAATAGTATTTTCCTTACTTCATTAATGTAATGTAACAACAGTAAAGACTGTGCCGAAGTAAAGAATATAAAAATGTCCCATCATTAAGGCATATGCTTTATGAGTGCTTGAAGCATATTATTAAAGGTGATTTTTACTCCTACTGCCACAGGACTTACAACAGGAAACAGGAAACGTCAATACTAAATGCATTCAACTTTCAATTCTTCCAGCTCTCAACAGTGAAGCATTTACGAGTATAAGCAGAATTACTCGTAAGCAGAAGTCTTTGCAAGTACAAGCCTTAATACTCTGACAGTTCATGGCAGTATAAGCTTACTCAGGGGGGATTAAAAAACACGTGCACACAACAAAAACCCCGTTTTCAAATTACCGTCCAGCTTCAGTAGCAAGCTATGAGTGGCCTCTACTGGCTGACCAAAGGCTACATAAGTCACTGAGCTTTTGCTGTGTGTTATGACTGGTATCATCAAGCATGTGAAAAATGCTCATATAAAGAATATGCTCAACAGTAGTAGGTAAATCACATACACCATAGCTAAAAATAAAAGGCAAATATAGTGCGAGTCATATATATAGAGTGGGAAAAAATACCTTTAAAGTAATCTTGGTGCTCCTAAAACGTGTCAAAATATATACAGTAAATATATACGCACATACAAGTCTATTTTCCAATTGCTGAGAAGGGAATTTACCACAACATACTGTGCTAGCTCTAAAGGTGAATGCAAGCATGAATTCCAAGTAGTTCATAATTCAATCGGTTTATATATAAAGGCCAAATTACTTCAATTATGATATCAATGTCTTGATTTAGATGCACAATTAGAAAGTGTGTTGCATCATCTGAATAGGCATGAAACCAGAGACTGCAGAGCTATTCTTTTCAGAAATGTGCAATAAATGTTGCATTTTCCCCAGTTATAAAATTAAATACATTACAGAATAACAATTAAAAAATTAACAATGAAAATACTAAACTATGAATGCAAGTGCATCTATTGTTACAATGACAATCTAAAATTTGCTCAAATTATATGAAAATGTTACTTTTATTAACAAAGAGGAGAGGTATTATAATTAAAGATAATTAAGTATAACTAAAAAGTTGTTTTCATAAGACAATAATTGTGGATAGCACAACTTGAATAGTGGAGAGTAAAAGCTGCCCAAAGCACAATTAACAGCAAAACATATGTATTAGATTATTCTGGAATATGGATATATTCAATTAAAAAGCTAATATATGATGGAAGTTTAAAAAAACCCAAAAAGACCAAACAAAACAAAAGGTAGGACCACTGGTAAGAAAGTCATTCTTTTACTTCACCTTCTTTTTCTGTAGGAATATGTACCTGCTTTGCCATTCACCCATATTTTAATTGCACCTTATTAAGAAGGATTATTGTCAAACGTAAATGACTAATGATGCCAAAAGGTGATTGCTTTCAAAACTAGTAGTTTTGTGCTCACACACAACATTGTATTGTATGATATTTCCAGCCTCTGTTCTGAGGTCTTCCTCATTTCAGAATTCAGTCCCATTATCTTGACTGCTCAAAATTGTTCACAGGGTTATCTAGCTGACATATAAGATAACCCTCCATCTCACCAGACACCACTGGGATATGACACGCTGACCCACAGTAAGCCCTGATTATTAGCCTGAAATATATACCATATAAATGGAGCTTCCAGCCAAATAATTTGTTTTAAAATCTTTTCATCTTACTCATACATTAAAACTCATTTTAAACATGCTGACATCAGTTCCATTAATTCATATAACAATGAATGTTACTTAGGTGCATTAATGTTACATTTCTACTATCAGACAATAGAGAAAACTCTTACTATGAATAGAATGCAGACTGCAAGTAATGCCTTTTAATTTTTAAGAGAATTGAATTTTAATCAGTTATAACCAAATGAAAAAAAAAAAAGACCACCTACCACTACAATTAAACAGAATGCACTCTTGCCTATATGCATTGAAGCCCACAGTCTGATCTGACACAATAAAGGCTAGGAACAGACAGAGCACAGAGAGGTCCCCTTTGGCTATGGCATCTTTGCCATACTACTAAACTTCCAGTGTTTGAGAAAGTGGTTAGGATTACCAGTCATAGATAGAGGTGGATAGAATTGATCTGCTATTATAACTCACCTTTCCCTCTCAGCTGCAGAAGAGCTTCTTATTTTTGCCCCTGGCGTTCTGTAGAGTCTTAATGCCTTTAGCCAGCTCTAAGTTTCATTTGCATGAAAATCTTCTTGGCTTTTGAGTACCACACATGAAAACCACTGATATATATTACAGACTGTTCCACTAAGTGCAAACAGTAACAATAACTTAATTATTGTCAGGACAGTGAGATGATAGGAAGATAGCATTAGAGAAAGTTGACTGCAGCACACCTGAGAATTTCCCCCATGCACAAAACAATCCTGATATCAGTACTTTTTGGTTTAAAAGGCTACATTTCAGTAAGATCTGGAATGTCTTTCAAAATTTATATAGTTTGACAATAACAAACCTTGTAAGATTACACATTTGAATTGCTGAAATAAAAGCCTGAATTTTCTCCCTTTAGACTAGAGACTATTTGAAGAACAAGTGTCCACAGAACAATTTTTGATTATTTCAGGTGAAATTCAATCCTATGAGATGGGCCCACACAAGCAGTATAACAGCAAGAAAAAGGTTTTAGGGCAGTTTCAATTACCAACTTGGCAAACTTCACTATTGTCAGTATTATACGTGGATGACACTTTTCTGTATTTTGAGCTTGTTCTCCCTTGTATGTTTTACCCTGAAAGCTCACGTATGATTGGCCAATTTTAGAAATCTCTGTATTTGCCACTTTCTCTGCCATCTGAACTTGCCACGTATGACAATAACCATTGTCTCAAACTGTAAATGTAAATGTCAGTCAGTTGAACAGGAGAACCAAGCAGGAAGCTCAGAAATCAACTTTTCACGAGGCACTTTTAAGGTCAAGCTAAACTCAGACTTAAGATACCTTTTCTATTTTTCTCCCTAAGCAAAGTGATGTAAAAATAAAATACATTCTAAAATATATTACAGTAAATATATTTTTTCTTGGTAAGACATTCTCAAATTTTTCCATCATCTTGTCTTCAAATATCAAATGTAAATAATTCATAAATTCTATTATAGAAGAAATGGAAACAAATAGGTTGTAATAGAAAAAAATCAAAGTGGTAATTTCACCTACACGCTTTAAAAGGGACTGTCAAGCTTCTTAGACTTCATAGCCGTCCCAATACCGGGATATCAAAACTTAGAAAAGGTGGTGGTGCACTTGAAAATTTCTAATGCAATTTTCTAATGTAATGCAGGTACTGAAGATGTATCCTATACCAAAAGCTCATGCATGAATTGTGCAAAGTCACCATTAACTCAGATTTCAAGACTAAACTGTATCTACCTTGCTTTCAACTCTCTTATCAGTGGGTATGCTTCAAGGTTTTCTTTGTATAATACTAAGTCCTACATAATGGAAAACTCTCTTAAGAGAGAGCCTATTACTCCTTATGGTAATTTAAATTTATGATGCTTTGAAATGATGGCTATCCCAAAAAGCCATCTCATAAAGGAAGGCAAAGCTTGTGTCTTAGGAACGCAATGCACACTCCTCTAGCGAGATGGAATATCATTGCTATCTTATTCTGGGTTTTCTGATTATTGATATGAACATAAAAGTCATATTTTTTTCACAGTGTACTCAATATCTATTTGCTTTGTTATGCAAAGCAAATGATATGTTGTTATGCTGTTTTGTTAAAGCAGTGGATGTTTCTGAACTTGTGCTGCCAAGTTAAACTTAGTTTTACTATTAGTGTTGTTATTATTCTGGGAGGAATTTGTGTTTAGTGTGAAACTGATTTTCCCTTTCATTTTTAAATTTAAAAATATGTAGAGGAAACCAAGTTTGGGGGGGGGGGGTAGAGGACTGTGTGTGTGACTGAGGCAGCAGGCAGGTAAAGGCAGCCTCTGCAGCAAGATGGAAATCAGGGCACTATTCTCATTTACAGGCTCTTGTTCCATTCCTGGGATTAAGGTGAGTGGGTGAGCCATCAGTTTCCCCCAGTGTCCCTGGTGGCATCAATTTTACTTGGCTGGCTGGATCCATTGTAATAGGTTTTGGCTCTTACACAACACATAAGCAACCTTGAGCTTCTGAAATTTCTAATAAGGCAGTGTACATGCACCTTCTGCCTGTCAATATCAGATTCTTTACTTATGAAGTGCTGGCAAAGTGCCACAGTGGGGGTTAGGTAACAGTAGGACAAGGACAGTAACTGGTCTGTTGGGTTCTGACTACAAAGGGGGTCAAGCAAAGAGCATTTCTCTCTTTGTTGCAAGTGTTTGAAGATGGTGTTGCAGGAAAAAGACAGTAACATCATTTCTCAGACTCTAAGTTGCTCATTACTGAGCAGCAGCATTCACCAGTAAGGTAGCTGCCACAAAGCTGTAAAGCACATTTGGCCAGGTCCTAGAGCAGACTGATGTTTCACCCACCTTAGGATGGAGACCATACATCACAGAAGCAAAGCTGGTGGCTAACAGCAGTCCCTATCAAAACGCCAATGGAATCTTAAGTTGCCCTCACTAGTGAATTAGAGGCACAGATGCTAGCTAAACTACTGACGGGAGATAAGATTTAATGGGCAAACTAGTATTTGCTCTGTTATTAAGGGAAGGGAAAAAACAAAACAAGCAGACGACAAGGAGAAGCCAAAATCCAAGCAGGCAAAAGGAAAAGCCACTGCCACAGAGGAGATCTTGAATCAAATTTCAGCATTTCATATTTATATGGGTATGTTATTCTGCAAACTGCTAGAACTAACTCAGTCCCTGATAAAAACAAATCGCCCTAAAGGCTTACAACTTTTACAAGAGCATGACATGGCTCTTGAGACAGTGTCTAAGATGAGGAAAGGGGTGGAGGGGAGTAATGACATGGAAATCAATCCTATTATGAGAGAGTCACTAGCCTGAGAAGTTCTACTTGTCCAGAAGCTTTGAGTGACTATTTGTGATACAATCTGATGGTTCCCAAGATGCGTACTTCATTTTTCATTGAAAGAATCCAGTTTCAGTACCAGTGCAAAGTTAAGTATTCTTATATGGGATCCTGGAATTCATACTTGATTTTAGTTTGGGATGGAAGGAAGAGGAAAAGAAGGCAGAATGAAAGCAGAAGATACCAAGTGTAAAGATTACCATGTTCTCACAAGACACCTTTTTGGTATGAAGACTCAATTTCAATACAAGTGAGGAAGTAAGGAATAATCTTACAAGCTCATTCCAAGAAAGAAAGATTTCATTTTATTCCCCTAATATTAAACATAATTTTCATATTTCAGGAACAGCAGCTGGAAAAAATAAGAGTATTTAGGAAAAATAGGCTATTTGGAAAAGCACACCTTCCCCAAAATTTACATTAAGATTAAAAACTAAGAGGTTATTGAAAGATAATAGCGACTAGACCCTTTGTTGCATGGTGCTTGAGGAGTTCTTTGAATCTCCCTGCTTGTTTTGAGGCTCAAAGATATCAGGTTAATTAACTTGATTCCTCTTCTATCCTATCTCCTAAATGCTTGAGTAATAACACCACCATCACAAAGCTCTGCTCAATGCAGTAGCTGTTATCAAAGTTGGTTGCAATGCAGTAGCTGTTATCAAAGTTGGTTGGAGTTTGACGTGGGACAGAGTTTACAAAGTAAGTTGGTAAGTTTACATTTCATCTGCTACCTATGCAAAACTGTGACTTTTGTTTACTAAATTCAAGTTTTGGGAACAGGACTTTTTATTTATTTACTGGAACGGAGGCTGAACTGAGAGCACTCAGCATATTATGAAGATTGGTTTGGTTTGCAGGCAGATTTGGGACTAGAAAGCATTGTAGGCTCCCAGTTGTTGACAAGTCAGCCACCAAGAAGCCCAGAGTTGTTTAGAAAAATAAAGACTGCTCATCAGGAGAAAGTTTGTCTACTTAGTTATTGAACTGAATACCACAAAATTAACTGGAAACTGCTGCTTTAAGTAATTGCAGATAAACAGCTCAGTTATGCTTGGAGAAACATACATACATAGGTAAACTGAACATTTGGCTAAATCTCTTAAGAAATTGAATTTGATGGCAGCTTTCAAGAAGTATTATACACTGGCAGAGAGCACTGTTGCATGCATCACACCTCCTGACAGAGTTCACGTGTGCAGGTGGCCAAGGGACAATCCTCAGAAGAAAAACACATGGAAACAGCCAGTTGGATTTGGCATTATGGCCCTGGTCCAAACTTGCATCTGTTAGTAGTAGTCTCCTGCACTGGAAAAGTAGTGCCCCTTTGGATCTTCATGGACTGCTCTCCTTCCACTTTATCTGGTGCGACTACATTAGATGAAAGGATTTCAGGGTTTTTGCTGAAAAGAGTGCTGGAGCCATTGGTTCAGGCTTTAGATACAGTGCTTATTCCCCTGTTGTATTCCTTATAAGTACAGAAAAGCAAAAGCAATAAACTTCCATCCAGAGTAGGTCAGAGGTTACAAAGATTAAAGACATCACAAAAGATGTTACAAAATGATTTAAGAAAGATACTCTGGTGGCCAGGACCTATGGGGACAACTGATGCAGTGATATTATACATAGTAATAAGTACCAGTGCATTGAATATATATGTAGAAAGAACAGCATAAAACAAAGACATAAAATGAAGAGAGCTATGAAGCTAATAATAGAGCCAAAAGTAAGTAGAGGGACTTACCTTCTGAAATAAAGTTCTGACAATGATCTTATTGATTTGTTTTTTGTAGTTTGTATTTTAGTAGATCAATTAACTTGGACTCAAATTTTAGGCATTACTGGCTCATAGTTGTTCTTGAATATATTTTTGAAGCAAAGAACAATAAAAATATTCTTAACTTGGCTTTCACATTTTTGAGACTTTCCTTCTGGAAACTCCATGAAATTCCATGTTCTAATTATGACCTCAAAGGTTTTTAAGTAGCACAGAACAAAAAATATTTTAAGAGCTATTTTTCTATATTTTTAAATCATAGATATGTAGTGACATATTTATTGGGAGAAAACTTGTTGGCCAGAAATAGAATTGCTCACTGAAAAGGTGCCATAAGTGTCATGAAATATTTGGAAACATTTTCAAGTTTTTCCTGCATGTATCTCTACATGCTGGGAAAAAAATCAAAGAGAAAACTTGCAGAAATTTCTGGAAAGTAATCAAATCAGTATATACTCCAAAGGAATGATTCAGCATACTATTGAATCACAGGTCATCTGTCTAATCCTGGATCAGTAGATGGTACCTACTCAGGGACTGCCTGTCCCTCAGTGGATGGTACTGGTTGCATGGTTCAAGATACTTCCTCGGAAAAGAAAAAAACACGCATGACTAGCAAACTCTTAATCTTTAGAAAAAATCAAGTCTGAAATTAACTGATGCAGGCCTACTTGCCCTATTCTGGTTTTGTCTAGTTGATCCTTCATCTAAACTAGATTCAAATAATATGAAATGTTCTAAATCTTGGGTATTTCATATTCACCCAACTTAATACGTTTTTTTTGTTGTTTTTAAAGACACTATTAAAATCATTTACCTCAGATAAACAGTATTTCTGAATCTCTGGTGCCAGGGTAAAAACAGTGGGTAAATTCCTTTTCCCATGAAACCTTTTATCAGAAATATTTTTGACTTCAATCTATTACAAGAATCCATTCTCACTTCTTGCTTTTACTTGCAGACCTGTGAGATTAGATTTGGAAGCTTCAGCTCTAGTCAAAGTACTATTCACTCCTATCACAAGATTTGAGGAAAGAACAACTACAGTTTTCATTTCTCCAAAGTGAAGCATATTGGCTCTAACAGTTTTTATATCAAACTACTTGGAGAAATTTTAGTGCTACAACTGGCAAGAGTGTATTTTCTGTTTGTACTTTATTTGAAAGTTTCTGAAACTATTTCCTGTATTTTGTATGATCCACCATTATAATGCCATTTCACCCTGATGAATAATCTCTCTTTCTTTTTAAGGGACTTATCCATGCCCCTTGAATTCTTTGAATCGTCTCTGTTCATCTTTAGATGAGATTTTGGTTAACCAAGTGCAAAAACATTTCCAGTGAAAGGCAACTTAAGCAGTCACTGCAATTTGGTGCTCTGAAGTGATTCAAGAACAAAGCTTCTACATAACTAAAGCAGAGTATAACTTCTACAAGTACATAAGCAGAAAAAGGCAGACTAGGGAAAATGTGGGCCCACTGCTAAAAGGACACAGAAAAGTCTCAGGTACTGAATATTTTCTTTGCCTCAGTCTTTACTGGTAAGACCAGCCTTCAGGAACCCCAAGTCCCTGAAGCTAGAGGGGAAGTCTGGAGCAAGGAAGACTCTCCCTTGGTAGAGGAAGATCAGGTTAGGTTAAAAACAAACTGGACATACACAAGTCCATGGGCCCTGATGGGATGCGGCCACAAGTGCTGAGGGAGCTGGCCAATGTCATTATGAAGCCACTTCATAATCTTTGAAAAGTCATGGTCATTGAAGGAAGTTACTGTGAACTGGACTTTGTAGGTATATTGTTTTAATACAATTTGTGCAAAATGTGTTATGCTTGGAAATATGACAGTTCTCAGTAAAAGAGCTGCTTTTAATCCAGACATCTCAGTGTGTCAGGGTATGTGTTATCCTTCCACCGGATGTCAGAGTGAATCCATGAATGTCTTCATGTGAAAAGACTGGGCACATCATCTGCTCTGTATGGACAATATTTTCTTCCCGTTGTGATTTTAAGATTTTGACCTACACAGAAGTAATTGCTGCTTTTCTGAGGGAAGAAATTGGAGATTTAGACAGCACTGGTGTGTCCCCCCACCTGTTATTTTATACAGTTCTTGAAAAGCAGTTTCTTAAAGTTTTAGCAGTGCACATTTTCACAGTTCCTCAGGAGTCAGATTAAGTAAATGACTAACAATTTTTGAGCTGAAAATCTTACCCTAGTAAGTTATAATGGAGTTCTTTCCTTCAAAATCTGTAATAATTTCTATACATCAGAAAAACGTAAACCTGAAGATGATGCTGTAGATAAGAAAGTGTGTGGAAGATTAAAAAGGCCTAACAAAACAAAAAATCTATAGCTTCCCAGAATCAGCAGCCATTCATTTTAACAAAGCACTTAGGTTCTTACCAGATCATATATAACTGAAGACAGAATGAACAGAATAGCAAAAATCTAATATGAGATAATATCGATCACAAATGTTTTGAAAGTTGCTCTTTTGCTGACCATATCTGTAGAAGCGTGGGCTGGCTGTACCTGCCACCCCTCATAGACATTAAAATGGTCCTCATACATCATTAAGCCATCACTTGAATCCAACTCATACAAGTGAAGTTCTAGACTTCAGAACTAGAAATTTTAAAGATGTCAGACAGTAGCAGAACAATAAAGTGGGTTATCTTTAAGACATTTGAAAAAGGGAGTCTCAATTGGTAGTGTCATTTTTACTTAATGTATAACATATAACCTAAAAGCTGTTTTTTTCTTAGTATGTAAAAATGCATTCCTACTATTTAATTTCTCAACCTTACAACTCAGAAAAATAAATAAAAAAGTCTCCAGTGAATAGTAACCTCCCAAATCAAACCTCTTTTTTTAGATGTCTTAAACACGTCTTAAAGGATGGAGTGTATATTAACTTTACTTTCTGAAGCCTGCCGTTCCTATCAGCACTCCAGTGTGACTTGACAGTCCAAAAAAGTTGCAACCCATGTGACAAGACAAGCTTATTTCCCTAACAAAATGAAATTTCAACTTCACTGGTGTCTCCTTTCCATGCAATCGTTTCAGGAATATGGCACTGTAATAAAAAAGCGAACATACTGACATACCTATTACAAACACTTAACTGGAAAAACATGCCCAACACATCTACACATTCCCAGTGTAGTTTTAACCAAAGCTTTTTCCATTAAAACAGTTCAGTATAATACATGTTTTCCTTAACAGAAAACTAAAAATCAAATATAGCATTAACACAACTAACAGATACATCATCATCTTAGCTCTTCTACATTTATCAAGCTAAGATTAAGAGAATATATGCAAGCAAATGACAAATTTCTTGTTTTACATACAGCTGTATGCATCATTGGGCAGTGTTTGTAGAACTGTTACTGCTACACTAAGAATAGATATGGACTTATATTCTATCTGAATTTAATTACCCAAAACTTGCACGGATTACACACTTATTTCAAAACAGAGTTGAAATACCATCTTTAAGTAGTAAATTACATGTCACATATTAATATTTCAGCTCAAGCTCACAAAACTGAAAATCCCAACATTTTACACTATCAGCTGCATTTATTTGACAAATAAACTAACCACCTCTAGTATTTCACAAGAAAAGTGAACACAACTGCAAACACATTGTACAAATATGTCACTTTCTGCTGTTAGTTTTGATTTCTTGTAAACTGTTTACTTTTTTGAAGGAACTAGCTTTTCATCCGGTATAAATACACACATTACTATAATGAAACAAAACTTCAATCCTTACACTAGCTGAAGAGCCATTTCTAAAATGTACACCTGTAAATATTTATGTTTACAGGACAGTAAACCTCAGATAGAGTTGAGGAAGGAAATCTTAAGATACAGAATACCTCCTGTCTTCTTTCATATGGATAGGCTATAACCTTTGTATTGAACAGTTAATTATTTCCACAGTGAGAAAAGGTCCATTGGTTGACACTTGGAAAATAGTGATAATTTATATAAATTTTTAGTATCTTTCGGCTCTGCTAGCAAGAACAAACAGACTGACTACTAGATATTTGAAAAGGGCAGCTGCCACATTGTCCCCTAGGTACAACACAATGGCAGGTCGAACTTTTGTTCCTCTTGTCCTACAAACAATTTTCAAGCCCATGCTCAATAAATAAATTTGGTCTCAGCACTCCCAATCAGGGCTGCACAATCCCCTCAGTAGCAGACCTATGATAAATGGACTTATTTTCCCAAATCAAACACTTGAATTTAAATTCAGATGAGTTAATGCAAAGGTCAACATTGTAATCAGTTCTTTTGATCTTTATAGAATTTCTGGAGTAATACATAATAAATCTGAAACAAGGCAATTTGCGGCTCTGTATGTGTGGCTGGTAATAAAAATCTTAACGATTAGAGCCTTTATGTACTTAGGGAACGTTTTATAGTAATAGCTGTAGTGAGAGCCTCAATGCATGGGGAATGATGGCAATAGATAACACTGAAAGACATGATTGCTTGATTGTTTATATAGTTTATGCAGTATGTATAGATTATACATTATAAATTAAAGCACAATGTTCCTGAAGAGTTTCCCATTGCTTTTATAACATTCTATTTTGGATTTGTATACTCCATAAAATATGATCTTGATAAAAATTTGTGAATTTAATGAACATCTCAAGCATTGAAAAATTTATTTCATATGCTAGTATGTTATGTAGGACAATTATAAAGTAAAAGAAATGAAAATATCTGTATACAAAGTATGTGTCCTGTGCCTTTTTTAAAAAGATTTCTTTTTCTGAAAGCATGTATTTAGAAATACAGTATGCCCTGTCCCTTAGGAATACAATTCTGATCAAGGGACAAAAGGTACTCCCTTTAAAAGGACATGCACCATGCTAGAAGTACACTCAAACATCAGGAATCTTAGGAGGAAATTTCAAGATGAGTAAAATCTCATTTTTTTTTAATAACTTAATTTTAAAGTTTGTTTTAATAATCCTCAGCCACTAGCCACTCAGTCACTAAAAACACACACACAAAGCCCCCCCCTTACTGTTGCCTCCCTTTTCCAATCTTCACAAAAGAAATGAGACATTTAGGAACTGGTGTCAGAGAACACCTTCCTCAAACAGACAGTTACCTACTGGAGAGAATAAGGACTAAAGTTTAGAAACTGCAGCAAGAATACTTTTTCAGGAAAACTAAAACTAAGAAACTGTCAGTGATAGGTGGATAGGAAGGACCCAGAGTTCATCCACAGAAATAACAATTGAGAAGCCAGGTATCAAGGCAGATCAGCTGGTCTGCATCTACTCAGTGAAGTTAACAGATTAAAAAAAAGATTAGTTTCCCTACTTAAGTATCTGCTATCCTTGTGGAATACACAAACACCTCTTTGGTAAAAATAAAACTGTTCTTTATCCTGCTCTGAACTCACTTAGATGTTAATTATACAAGCAAAGTAAACACACCACCACACAGGGTGATCACGAAGAAAGGATAAGGTTTATTACTCAGCCTTGGTGTAAGACACCATCTCTTTCCTAACAAAGAGGATGCGCTTTCACATACTCTTGGCATGTTTGGAAGATATCTTAAGTCTCATCAACCAAGATATCGCTACTCCTTTAAGCTTAACGCATTTGCTGCCTCATGAGGGCCATGAAGTACACCTAAGTCTCAAGGATTCTGTACAGAATCTGACTTGATACGGCATGACAGGTTCATTAAAAATTATCATTAGTCAGAAATCAATACACCACCTAGCATATAAAATGGATCAAAATCACAGCTGATCACCTTTAGAAATGATTAAATATAGGGAATCTTATGGATCAAAATCACAGCTGATCACCTTTAGAAATGATTAAATATAGGGAATCTTATTCCAATAGATGTATTCCTAGTAGCACTCCACAGGAGTTTGATATGGATATTAAACAGAATCAAGTTAAGAAAGTCAAACTGAAAAAAAAAAAAAAAAAAAAAAGAAATAACAATGAACAGCATGCAGGCAATGTAGAAGCTGATATTGCAGCAAGTATAGACAAATCAATTTTTACAGCTCTCTCAAACTGACCTGTTAGCTGAAACAGGCTGCTGCTTTTTGGTGATTCTGAATTATTTTGTTAAATTTCCACCTCCCTTTCTCAGAAAATGTCAGTTCATCGAAATACTGTTCAAGAGGATGAACTGAGATTGTTAAGACTGCTATGGTGTTATGGTGAGGGCTTTCTTCACTCTTTCACGGGCATTTCTTGTTAAGAAAAAATGCTACAAAACAGCCAATAGTCTCACGAACAAGATATGTTCTAGGAACAAAGTGACTGAGCAATGGTGATAGAACATTTGTTCTTCATATTATGGTTTGGAGAAGATAGAGGGAAATCATGACATACAGGGCTTCAAATACAGTAAGTTATTATAAAAAAAGCTTATAAATTGTCACCCATGCTTACTGCAGTAATAGGCTCAAGACTGCAAAAGAGGGCATTTAGATGAAAAAAGAAAAAACCAACAACCTTTCCTATGATCACGGATGACTGGAGCAAAATGCAAAGGGAGGCCCCAAGAATGGTGACTCTATTTTTAAAGAAACATACTGAAGAACTGACCTTGAGGGTCTGAACTGGAAAGGAAGTGACAGCACACATGAGTAAGACTGACTAAAGACTACTTCATCACATTGGAAGAACTGCTTTTGCTAAACTGAATTACCCTCGGTGTTAAAGTGACAATTTGACTGCATTCATATTAGAGGTACTTGAACAAACAAAAGGCAGCAAGATGAAATTGCAACCTTACTACATTGTGCATAGGACTACATGGTGCAAGAGAAAACAACATATAAATTCCCCGATAATGTGTAAATCTTCAACCACATTTTAAATTCAGAGACCATGCTGCACTGGGTTTCTGGCTACAAAAAGTGAATCCAAATAATCCTAAGAGAAAGAGAAGTACCTTATATTTGAAAATATGGGAAAGGGAATGCAGAGGAAGGATGACACGGCAAAGATATTCAGCTAAAAAACCAATCTTTTTAACAGCATTGTAAATGGATATAAACAGGAAAGAATGATTTTGTCAAGGCTAGAGAAGAAACAATAGCTGCAAAAACAGAAAAACAGAAGCATGAACAACAGATTAAAACTATTTAGAAGAAAAAGACTGACTGTTTCTTAGTAAGACAACCAAATAACATGATTTAGAAAGAAAGCTAAGTCAAAGTTGACATACACTATTGACTGAAATGATAAAGGCTGGTAGCATTCTTCACAGTGATTAAAATTAAAAAAAAAAGGGGGGGATGGCCATCTATACGAAATAAAAAACCCTAAAATAATGAAAGCCGATATAGCATACTGAAGTATTACAGACGAGAGTGAAAGTGTGCGAGATGGGAATAAAGACTAGTTAAGAATAATTTCTTGTTATGAAAACTGGCCTTATTTATATCTTCCTACAATGATTAAAACCCAATATTGTATACTACACTGAATTCTTTTTATTATTCCATCTGCTGATATATTTCTATGCTGGTTTCAGCTATATTATCATGAATAATTCCCATCTGTTCTCTCTCAGACCACCATTTTGTTACTTTAATTCAAACTAAGACCACCACAATGGCATAACATTACTTTTATCTAAAATATATTTATTGAAAGAAAAAAACCTCTATGCTTGTATAATGCTAACTATAAATTTATTTTCAGCTGGTGGAGTAAAGGGTTCCCCCCCCCGCCTCTAATATGCAACTGTAATTTAGTAATTAAACATTTTGGTAGTATAATTAGTACAAATGCATATAACTAGCTTAGTAAGAAATATAATAATTAAGATGTGCAATTATATAATTATATATAATAACACAGTCTTTTTGAAAACTTTGCTTGACAGGACGCAAGACCATTCTAAGTGATTCTGAAGTCTTTCACAATATAATTTGTGGATTATATCCAATAAACTAGCTCACATTGCAGATTTAAATGATGAAATGTTTTTCTTCTACATAACAACTGCTTGCAAATAAAAACATTACAGATAACAGAGCAACCAGTAATGGTATCAGTAAAATAGCAGTAGTACTATGTATCCAGGTTAACAGTCTGAACTTTACCATGAAACAAATACATACCTTCAAGCCAGTTTCAGGTGGAGTTGCTCTTATCATAAAAGGTGCTTTTGCTTAACACATTGAAGAAAAATTAAACTATTTAAGTTGTAATATGTTTGTACAAAATGAACAAAACAAGGTACTACCATAGTTTTCATTTCTTCTTTGGTTGGGATTATTTATGCTTTTTAAATATAAACACAATTGGAACAAAACAAAAAAGCAGGCAAGACATATTAGAACAGATATGCTGTTAGATGGCATAAAGTTTATAAAGTTTTAAAGCCCTGAGCAATTCTGTATGGTATAAAGTTCAACTAGGGAACAACTGAATAAATAGAAATGATTGTTGCAAGTAAAATTTTGAGTGTTGAATGTACTGAATCAAAACATAACCTGTATTGCTGAGAATAGACTAGAAGACACCTGCCATAAACTGTTTTCATCATAATTTGTTAAACAGACACTTGTTACGAACATTATGAATTCATGTGCTTTCTCTGTGCTAATTCTTTATATACTAATAGTGCTGCTGTGTAAAAAAACAGGGAACTGTAGTGTTGTAGAAGAGAGAAAAAAATCATTACAGTACAACATGTGCTGAGCACTATCATAAAAAAACAACTAGCCCTGGGCTGATTTGGAGAATACTCACATTCTACAATATACAGGTTCTAAAAATGCATTACTGCAGTCTGTCTCAACTTCACCGTATTAACAAGAGTTCCATCACACACTAAATGTAATCACTGGTCTTCTGATTCAATTAATAAATATTACTAGCCTTTAGATTTCTGATGCCAAATATTATAGATTATTACCAGAGTTCTAGACACTACGTTTAAATAACATACTAGAGGGATGCGGTATGCTCTGATTCTCTTAAGACGCTGTTTAAAGTAGGACCAATCTAGAAACCTAGAAATTACTAGATTATCAAGTGTTTGTGTTTTCTCAAGAATGATTCTTGCTATTACGTGGCTAAACTGACCAGCAAGGATATTCAAGAGAAGCAAAGGGCCTTAAAGAAGAAAAAAGCATACAAACAAAACCCCATACCCCCCAAAACAAAACCCCCCACCTAGCCAGAAGACCAAACTGAAGGTGTAGAGTTTTCAGAGAACTAGCTAGGGCAGAACTTGAAACTCTTTCAAAGGTATTATTCCAGGCTACTTTTCTCCCCCAAAGCAGAGATGAAACATATCAAAAGTTCATTCGGAACAGAACCTGGGAACTTCTCCTGGTCACAGTGTCACACCTCCATGACCCTAAGCCTGCTCTTCTTTTGCAGCTACATAGTCACTTTCTAACTCATGAATTAGTGTGTGAACCTGCAATGTATTGGTTCCTCCTATCTATGAAAAATGTTTTTACTGCAGGATAAACTAGTGTATGGGTGTAGATTCACACATTACAAAATTACAATAGACAGGCATTGTAGAAACCCCAGAAACAATTGTAGGAGAATGGAAATTTAGGAGTTCTTCCAACAATCTGTGTTCTTCTTGCTTGCTTTCCTTCTTGTCCACAAATCTGATCTTCCGCTCCACCCAGTGACACAACTTCAGTGGGAAGAGAGAAGGGTATCCACACACAGCTCTGCAAACTGGTAAAGATACTGTAGTGTCAGATGCAAGATGTGAATTAAACAGCTTCACTAGCTGAGATGGGGAAAGACCCTAGAGCTGGTGCTTTTCCTGATGAGTACTCCAAATGGTAAGTAATTAATGCAGAGACTGGGATGATGCTTCTGCCATGACCACCGCAGCCATTGCCTCCAAGGGCACCTATGCAGCTTTAGGCACTCTTGTCGTGAGAATGCTCTGAAACCTCAATTCTGCTTCATGAAAGGAACCTATCTACAACTCCACCTTAAGTGTCTAAGCTCTGCACAGGCAGATGGGGTTTCAAATATATCTCTATACTTGCTAGTTCTATGCATCTCTTCATTCTGTACATGATTTTTTTTTTTCCAGTCCGATATGCTGAAATGTGTAACTACCTACATACATTGTATAGGACACCAGGGAAATGAACAAAGTTGATTCCCCCCCCCCCCTTATTTTTCTCTAGCAACCAGAAACCTACAAGATATTTATTGAAGTGTAGTTTATAGGTGTTTAAGTCTTTTGAGTCTTGCTATCCTCTTAGTGGTCTTACCATAATCCTCTGATGACAGTAAAAAATAAAAAACAGAAAATGGACCAAACCTAGCAGAGTCTTCTGTGCTCCCAGAGTAAATGAGTCAGTCATTAGTCAGTGGAAAAATATAGCCACCTTTTGGAAACATGCACTAGATTAAAATCTCTTCACCTTAAGTATTACAATTTAGGTTTAGTACATACAGAAAATGAAGATATCACAAAAAGAAAAAAAATAAGGAATGAAAAGAATTGTATCTTCCTTTCGCAGGAAATAATTCTTAATATTTCTCAGTGCTTCAATTCAGTCTGCCACAGACTTAAATAAGTCAGACAGGTATATGGAGAAAGATTTTTATAACATTAATTTTTAAAAAGATTAGTGTTAGGCAACATTAACAAATATTACTTAAGTATTAATGCCTGTATTGCTTCCCAGTTCCCAGTTATACCTTCACAGAACTCTTAACATCATTTGCATACCATTTGCTACATCAGTTGTTACACGGAAGAAAAGTACTTTTTATTTTTTAATAAACATTCTCTTGTTTCTCTTTCAATTTAGTTACATTGAATGACTTCTCTAAACTCTTCCCGTTCTATCCTACCAACCTCTTCCTTTGTTTTTTCCACATTAGTCCCTTCCTGTCTTACTGCTTTTTACATTTATGCAGCCCAGTTCTACCAAAAAGTAACAGAAATAAAACACACCTGATACAAACAACACCACTGTTCTGGTTTCAGTATTTGTGAAATAATGCTTTTGCTTCCTGCTTTTACTGTCCTAGGTATTTAAAATTGTAAAGGTCCCTGGGTTTAGGATTATCATCTACTTTGTTTCTGTATTGCCCAGCCCAATGGGAACCTGAAGCTTCCCCCCCCAGGTACTGTCATGATGCATTACAACATGATAATCAGTACTTGTTAACTTATTTGCTAAAAGTTGCAAATTTAATTGACAATTTGCATCCAGAATGCACAAAAAAACCCTCATTACTGTGTAAAAGCCACAGAACAATGCTAACTCCATGCTACACAAACTGATAAACACAGCTTACACAAAACCAAATAGTACCCTAAAATACCTGCTTTGGGAGCTTGTGTATGTGGGTAGCATCCATGTCCAACAGAGGATTTCAGCTGGACAATGATGAAAAGTCCATGTGTTACAGTGCCACCATAAATTATGTTAGAACGTATGGTCAGGCCACAGAGGGGCTCCAAAAATAGGTTAGGAGCAGCTCTCTGACTGAAAACAAATTGCCTAAATTCCAATATGAGAAAACAGTGTTCTTGACATATATTTTCATGTGGCTACTGCTGTTTTGAGCTAAGTCTACAGAGATGGAATACAATATGCTGCTGCATTAAATTTGGAAATTGTTATTCCGTCAAGACACTAAAATGCAGAGAAATCTGCATGGGTTTGGTGCCTCTAGGCTTAAAGATTTATTACAAAATAAAGAAAAAATGAATGATGATATGTCAGTTGGCCTGGACCCCAGTTATTGAACCTGCATTGTGGAAGGACAGAAATCTCAAAAGATTTTTCTTATAATCATCATAGACATTAGAATGTTTGTAAAGCAACTATTATCACACAGCTGAGAATGTTTGAAGTGTAACACTTGAAATATAAACCAGAGACTATACAACCTAGAATAATATTGTCCCATTGCACCTAATATATTCTTCAAAAATTAAAAGAACACCTGAATTTACATATAATTCATGACTTTGCAGGTTTGAATCTTTTAAAGCTGGGATTAAGCTTTTTAAGAACCTACTATAAATGTAAAGCAAGACAGAAGAAACTGCTTTTAAGCAGCTTGCAATCTAGACATTATAAAATTCCTACCTCTAACAAAAATCACCTTCATTTTAAAATGATGACATCTGATGGGATTTTATTCCCTGGCAACTAAGTATCTTATAACACAAAAACAAAACAAATTTACAAAGCGTAATTATATTGACTTCATAAATTAATATTCAATAAACTCAACTGTTTTATGTTCAAGAACTGCTACACCTCTAAGGGAGAAAAAAATCAATCTGAGATTCGCTGATTAACACGTTATGTTGATTAATCCTATGATCTCATTGAAATGTCTAAAGATCAAATGAATATTAGATAAGCTGCCATGTTAAACTAAGTAGTACTCAGTTTTCAGGTTTTTATTTCTGGTGTACATCATCTCCTTTTTTAAAATAATCCTTCATGCTTGTCTGATAAATATATTTGAAAGCTACACGTGTGATGTAAACCCGGCAGCCTAATGTTTAGCAAAGAAAAGTATCAGATTAAGACGCATTAAGACAATTAGGATTTACAGTAATTACAAGGAACTTGCTAGGGGCTAAACCACCCTACTATTTCTGCAGTAGCATTTATACCATTTTTGTATTTTTACTTATTTATTTTGATTTTTTCAGGCAATCTGAAGCATCCTGCTGGCAAAACAGATACAGACAAAAAAATTCCATTGTTCATATACTTCTGAACCTTTTTGCATTACAACTTAAAAGTTTTTACTAACTTGGCATTGATTGGTCTAGCTTGGCTTCTTGGCTCAAAGAAATAAAAAGCTTTGTTAACGTAAAGATTACTTCTTAGATCACCTTTGGCTAAGGTAAAACAGAAGCTTGAAGTAAACGAAAAATTTAGTTATTTTAATTGCCATTGCTGTACCAAACAGCACAAAGCCATATTGTCCCACAGCATGAAGTGATCAGATATCTGCCCAAAATGATGGACAGCTCTGGCCCAGTGAACAGGCAAAAAAATCCCATTTACTCTCTGCCAGATGGGACCTACTGGACGCTTCAGCGCAAACAACTCATCCTTCTTCAGACCTTCTTGTCTGACTCTTGAGCTAGCTCCAGCTGATAATGATGGATATCAAGGCTACAGTAAAGTGGGTGACAACAGCAGCCTTGTTATAACTGCCAGTCTTTCAGTCTTGTCATTATTACACATTGAAGATTTATTTGAGTTTATTGTTGTGCACTGAGTCTAGCCATTTACAATTCATCACCTACTACAGAAGGTTCAAGATAGTGGCCATAGCTATAATTGCCAACTCCACCTGCTTCTGGAAATTATGAGGTCACGAGCTAGGGCAGCCCAACATTCACAGAGCTCCACAAGTCATGACAAGCATCCACAGCAAAGACCAGCGATGCTACTCCTTGTGTATTTGGAAGCATAGTTTGGGGCATTTTGGAATGCCGGATTCCACCCACAGTTATCCTATACAATACTAAGACATTTCAGAATGATTGTGGATTAGAACTTCAGGAACAACGTAATGAAACTGTACACCTGCCTCAGCATCTAGGGAGCCAGTGTGGTAACTCGTCCGTATTTACAAACTAGTACCTATTTAATCTATCTATGAACAACCAATGTCAACTCAAATATAATGGGTGTGTATGTTTCAGACTTCAAGACTACAAAACAACACTAGGCACAATGTGTTAAATAAATCAAAAAAGTTTTCAGCGGTATTCATAAATATTCACAAATATATTTAAAAGCTAAATTCATTGCAAAAAAGCAAATGTTATCATGACAGAACAACACTACCCCCTCATTAACTCTGCCATACCCAATACTTATCAATGTATTTTCTAGTTTTAATATAATACTCCCAATACCTACTTCATTTTTTCATCGTTAAACAATTACTGTTATCTAAAATGAAAATCTGTTGGAAGTATGGATTTGTCTTATATTAGCAATCACGGATACATTGCTAAGAAAACCTGTCAATTTCTCCAGTGTTAACAATATTCTGAAAATCCTAAAACTCAATATATGGAAACCAAGAGTAATGTTTCTGCTGTTCATTACAGGCAGTCATTTAAGGGGGAGAGGAGGGGAGGGAACAATTCAAGGTTTCAGTCAGGTGACTTCGCGAAGGGAAAAAAAATTAAAATTCTGTTCAGGCTTATCCTGGCCTGAAAGTCATCAATAAAAAGGGTTAACTAGGACTGCATGGTAAATAACGAGTAAACACAACAGAAATGATCTTACCGAAAAGTTATTTAAAAGCTGCAGCTTTAGAAAAATAAAAATAAAATGCAAGCCTGATCTGGGTAATGGTTATGTATGTTGTTTAAGCTTAAGTCCCAGAAAAAACATTGTTAAATTTTCTGGTATTATTAGATCTTCAGTATGCTTTCATTTCATATGTCAGCCATATTACATTATTTAGAGAGAACTGTGTTATATTTATTAAGAATTTAATAAGTGTAAACTTAATATACATTCTCCAACTTACAGAACTACCAGATGAACACTGAGGTTACAAAAAAAATAGTTCAGGCTTCAAGCCAGTCATTAAAAAGGTATTTTCCAACAAAGTCTTGTACAGAAATGCAAACACACACCAAATGATTAAATTATTCAGAACTCGACATGATCCAGTGTTATTAAAATACCATTGATGGATTTTCACATTTCCCTTTCAAGTAACTCATTGCATCCTGAAGGTCTCTGCTCCCCCCACCCCCAAGATGTCAAACAAGCAAGAGACAGACCAAATTGTCTTCAAGTAATTTTTTTTTTTTTTTTTTTTTTAGAGAATTATTTATTCAGTCTCCAAATACAGAAGTATCCAATAGGCAAAATGATTTAAGGTCTCTTCAATCACAAGGTTTCCAGTAAGGTGAACAACTTTCCTTCACTGCAAGATACAGATAGTCTGCACAAAAAAAGAGCATCACTATAAGAAAAAATGGAAGCATCTTTCGGTCTTTTCATACCAAAGCAAAGACTTATACTGATAATTATTCCCTAGTTTAGGGTGTAATAGGAAACTATTTAGACAATCTGTCATCATTTCACTTGTTTAAAAGTCCAAATCAGGACTAAATTTTATTATGTGTAATTGATGTAGAAATAAATCCATGTAAATATAAACTTAAATATAGACATTTAAGCTTAATAAAATATCTGAGACAGGAAGTGTACATTTGCTTTGAAGCCTGAATAAAAATAGGGTTTTACCAAACAAGAGGGTCTCTGATGTTATTAAAACTAGGAAGAGGTGAATCCAAAACATGTACAGGAATCATTTACATGAAATGAAATCTGTATTAAAAACTGAAAAAGTGACACTTCAAGGAATTAAAAGTTATGTTTTATTTTTGAAATATATTTAATCGAACACAGGTTGGCTGAGTATTTTTAAATTTTACAATTAAAATTATTTTCCTATTTAAAATCCCAGTATAAAATACCATTCAGACTACAATCAAAGCCTTGGTATGCATCTGTATACTCTGACAGACTTTATATGGGCATCAAACTTTCCAGGTTCCACTTAAGTACAAGCAGTATTTTCAATAAGAATATGGTCAAACTGAGATGCTTTTAAAATCAATTCTTTGTCAAATATATTGCATATATTTCATGAATAGCATCCCCAAATAAGGTGAGAATTTTTGAAGAGTTATGAAAATGGTATTTTTCAGGATTAGTGCTGGATTTTGAAAACAAAGCTTTGCTTCCTCCCAGTATGTTCTTGAAGCTTTTCCTCACATATTGCTTCTGTAACTCAGCCCTTTGGGCAAGATAATGAAATAGTGCCCCCACCTTCAGCCCCAAGAGCACCACCACAATTCCTACATTGCTCACTTACTTGATTTTGAACATGGAAATCTAAGTTGTCCCTTTACTTTAGTGAAATGCAAAAAAACCCCATTTCTATTTTACTTTTTGTGACTGTATCTAGATTCAAGAAACTTAAGGAACTTGGAAAGAGACCACGCTGCATCCTAAAGGCAGAGCAGAGAATGGTAGGCAAAGAAGAAGTGGCAGGCCAGATGGCATTGGCCATCCCTAGGCCTTTAACTCTGCATTGAAAAAGTGAAACAGCTTTTTGGCACTCAAGGAGCCAATGTGTAAAAAGCAAGTTTCCTGCCCCCCTCTCAGTCATTTTTCTGGTGAAAAGGGAATGGAGCAAAGATTAATACCAATACTGACTATTTCAAGGAATGAAGTACTAATCGATCCCTAGTTTTTTAACAACTAAAAATCCCACAATTAGACTATGTCGCTTAAAAACATGCATGCAAGATCAAAAGGGTAAACCTTTAAATCTGGGTATCTGTTAAATTAAATATTCAGTAACAAAAAGTATTCAGTGTTTCCAACAAACAAGAAACCCTACAGAAAAGTTAGAGAAAATAAAATATTTTGGATTATGAAGTGCCCTTTCATTCATTCATAATGTTCAAAAGGCATGAAGCAAAATGACTCGTACAGGTCTTTTCATGTGTTTTAAATGAAGGGATGGCAAGTGAATGGATGTTAAGAATCTTAGAGGAAGAATTAATTAATACTGAAAAATATAAATAAAAGTGACAAATGCAATGTTATAAATTACTAAAATAAATCTTAAAAGTTTTTTTAATCCCTTAATTTGACATGTGATAAAAATCATCACTTAAAAAAAGATAACATTATTTGCAAATTGAGCAAGAGGACCTGATGATAGCCATATATAATCAGTTGTCACCTTGCAGCTCAATTAGCCCTCATGTAAAAATGAGGCATGTAAGGAGAAATGAGGTTTTGACATTATCTCTGCCAGCAAGATAATTACACAGCCTTCATTTAACAGTAGGGCAACACTACTGTAGCAACAAATTAACTCAGCTCCATTTGCAATTCATGGTGTGTTTTCTCATTTAATGCCATTTGTCTTACCCCCAAGTGAATGTTTCCATTAGTTTTCTCCAGCACAGCAAAATACTGTTTGACTTCATACATTACATCACCAACTACTTTAGTTCCAGTAACTTCCAGAAAGCTGTATAAATTAGATTAAATTATTTTCCTTCCCTCCTCCCAAAGTTTTAACAAAACCATCCTTTTTTTTTTTTGGTTTATAGCCAAATAATAATACAGCAGGTGCTTTTGGATCTAATGAGCAAGGAACTGATATCATTCTACATTCATTTCACGCCTGCAGTTGACGTTGAAAGGCCCATCCTCCTTTGTTTCATCAAAAGTATAGGCATACACTTGTATCCATTAGGAGTCCAGACAAATTCACCTGTGTTGGTGATAAATAAAATGTTGCTGAATGGAAGGATTATTAAATAGTTTGTGCACAAAACTGAGACCAGCAGACTTTTCAAAGAAGGGGTGATGACAATCTGGATTTATGTTTAGAAACTGCACACTCAGAATTTTTCTTAAACATACAACTTCTTAAACAATACTAAGCAAGGGACTGTGAGCCAAACCTGCCTTCCCTCAAACTTGGATATATGCTAACGTAAAACTTCTAGTCTTATTTAAATGCTTGTGTATCCCATAGGAGTAGTTGATATTTGAATGGAGCTCTGGAGATAAGATGCATTGTGCATGTATGAAACATTCAAGTACAAAAAGATTCGAACAGTCTTCTTGGTAGCAGCCAGCTACCTCTGCTTCTAGTATTTCTACATTTGAAAAAATAATCAGTCACCTTCCAGTGGCTCCACTGCAATTAACTCAGCAGCAGGTTGCATAAGTGTCTGAAAATTACAGTATTTTGTGGGCCTACAAAAATGTTTATCATGAAAATTATTACTTTTTTTGTACCTATTTTAATTGCCGGTCATCTTTACAATTACTAAACCCTTTTCTGAAGGCAATACCAATAAGGTTTTTCCTAAATCTTAAAAAAAAACAAAAACAAAACAAAACAAAACCTTCTAAGAGAAGGTCCAATTTGCATCAGAATTTGAATTACACTAGAAATTAGAAAATGGATGAGGACTGTCTATGCCCCATGCTGTTCAGCAGAAAATGATTTACACATTTCTAAGGATGATTTTTTAACACCTTAATTCCCTTCCTTCATTGTAGTAGAAGAATCTACTTTATTAGTTATGCAAAACTTCAAGATGATTCATAACTACTGATCTGCCAGAATTCTTACTACAAAAAACTTAACAACTACTACAACTACTATTGTGCTGACAAATACATAAAGAAGGCAGTCAGGGATCGTCCATCACAATGACAATCCATCATAAAAATAACCCACCCAGAACACGTAGGCCTAAAAACTTAAAATGGTGACTGTTGCTATTACAAATTATGGCAGCTTCAAAAGGTCAGTTTTCTCCAACTTGAGTTCCCTCTTTGTCTGCTTATGAAATGTAGGGCTAGTCCCCTCTCCATCAATAAACAAATTGAAAAAAAGAGATATACATTGTTTTTTAATCAAATACTGTAAATGATTGGCTGTTGTTTTTTGCACCAGTTGTAGGTTTATCATCATTCTCATCATATTGAAAGCTTATCCAACAGATGTCCTCCTCTTACCCTCCAGTAGTTCTTTGTGCACTCAAGATTAACCCACTATCACAATGTTTTTCTGTATTAACTAGCATGAGACATTTGGAGGAGTCTTTGTTGTCATAAAATAAGGGAAGTTGCATTAAAAGCACTCAAATTGTGTTCACTCGTAATGAACAAGAGCAAAATACGATGACAGCACTTTGTGTAAGGTCTTCCATGCAAAAACTAATTAAAGGAGTTGAAAACCGTATTATAGATATTCTTTTGAAACTTTACTTCATTCAAAATTGGCTACCAATGATGTGCTGAATGTCACCTTTTTTCTAGTAAGAGTGAACAACCTCTCTGATAATAATCTAAACCACTTAAAAAAAACTGTTTATGCTTTTTAAAGTATTTAACAAACATGGACTGTGTGCCTGTCAAAGGAAAGCAACAACTATTTTCCAAATTAATTAAACAGAATAACGGATAGAATAAATGGAATAACTGATACACAGATAATTTATCTAACTAAAGTTCACAAGATATATTTAGCCTATAGTAAAAGAAAGGGTGTCACTTTTTGTTACACGATTCCAAGGTGACTGCTTACATTTTGAACTCTTAGGCTAATTCTAGCCTGAGCACAAAATCTGTCTTTTATTTCATAATTAATTCTAAGTGTCAAAACCAGTAGATGTCCTTTTTTGTATCAACCTACTCTGTCTGTTAATTATACCACCATAAAAATTAGACTTAAAAAAAAGAAGTTGTAACAGACTGAAAATACAATAAGAAATTTCTGAAGGAAATACAGAATTCAGGCTCAAGTAAGCAAGCAAGGTGAACACCTTAACTCACTTGATAAAGACTCAACTTTACAGATACTTAGATTTTTTAATACAGTAACTGAAAAGTTAATACACAATTAAACTGTTTTAGTCAAGCCAGTATCTTAAGAAAAAAATGGTACTGTTTTAAACACGTATGGATTGTATTTTAAATCATTACCCATAGTATTTGCATGCAGTATATAGTATATAGATAGTATATATATCTACCAACAAAGACAGAAAGACTCTTAGGGGTAAAAGGGTGACAGGAGAAGGGAGGGGAAAACACAGAACATGGGTGCCCAATTTAGGAGTCATGCTTTGTATTATATATTACCAAACAAATGTAGATTTAACATTAGAAGTGCTCTGACTCACTCTCTCAAAGTTTCACTGTCTACACAAGTGCTTAAGTGCTTTAAAATTTAATTCATAAAGAGTTGGACCTCATGATACAACTTCTCCAGAACCAGGTCCTTAGTAGCTGCTAGTCATCATCTCCAGTCAAATTAATTAAGAATGGCTATGCACATCTTTTAAGAATTTGGACTTCAATATGACAGAGAGCTCTAAACACCCATTCTCCCTGAACACCTTCTCCTTTGCAGAAGTCTTTGGAGAAATGCTAAATCTTCTGGTGTGCTCAAAATATCAGACTTGAGCTCTGCCTGATTGAAATGGGAAGCGATTCCAAAGTACTCAGATGTCTCTCTAAACAGTGTCTCAGCTAATTTCGGTTGCAGTAGAATCAAGTGCAGCGTGTCCTCCTATAACAACAACTCAAAGCACCTACAGGGCTGAGGTCAAGCTATCTCCACATTCTAGAGGAGGTTTTGATCTGCACCCTGACAAACTGAGAAGCAGCTGAGGTTCTGTAGCATTGCACATTGCTATGTTGATGGTTCTCAAATGCACCTATCTTCCATTTGTTACCTTTCATGTTAACCCAGACTTCAACTCTTCCTGAAACCTTGCCCCAGATACCTCAGCATCAGTTAATATTAACTTAGTTCTCAAAACCGTTCCTTTTCTGTATTTCCAAAATCTCTCAATGACCCTATGACCCTGGCCAGCAGTGATACTCAGGTCTCAACCTTCCTCCTTCTCTGCCGTTCGGATCTTAGGCAAAGGTTCAGGTTTCAAATTCAAAGATAACAGGATTCTTTGAACTCCACCACCACCCATCATACCATCTAATCATCATCTTCATTAGATCCACCATATTCCATGCCCATATGTATTTCCCCCTATTTTGTTCCATGCCACCCCCTTCTCTTGTCACTGAGAGCAGACTTTGCATTTTTTTTTAATGCTTCTAGCATTAGCAGTTCTTTGACTTTTTGCAGTGCCTTGTATACAGAATGTTTTTCATGAACTCACCTGTATAGCTTCCACCCTGCCTCCAGTTAATTCTCTTTGGAAGACCCTCATCTGCCATGCTGCCCATTGAAAATCCAACTAATTTATATCAGCAAGTTAATTTAAAAAGTCAGCTTATTCTTATTTACCAGTAGACAGTCAAATACCCTCTGATACTACTTCATTCAATCCCTTTTCTATGTCTGTTTTTAGTTCCTTGTGGCAGGGATTGTGCTTTTTATGTTTGGAAAGTACCTATCACTTCAAGAAAACAATAGAAAATAAATACAAGTATATGACACAAGTCTACTGGAAACAAAAATTCCACATTGTGAACATGCTAGAGGTGACAGATAAACTCCAATTAAAATAACAAAAATTAATTCTGCCAACGTTTTTGCTAGCTTTCTTTCAACATTAGGCTTCTCTAGACTAAACTAGCTCCCAACCTTTTCCTCTGGAAAAAAAAAAAATACAGGACTGCTTGAGCTAACTTAACAGCAGGCTGCAACTGGAGAGGGAAAGGGTTTTATTAATCCCTCCCTTCCTATGTCCCTCATATTGCTCGGCACCTTTTATCAGCTATGACATTTATTGCATTTAGTGAGCTGATTCAACTCACTGAAAATGCTGGGGGCAGGAGTGGAGTGGGGGGGCAAGTGTACAGTTTCAAGTTGAATAAGTTCAGAGAAATACTTAAGTATTCTAACTCGTGGAAAGGAGAAAGATGAATTGAGAATGTGGACCCTCTTTTACCTCCTCCCCCTTTAGGGGCTGCAAGCTGTTAAGCCAGCTCAGTTGTTCCATTTAACTTCGCCTTAAGACACTGGATAAATTGTTAATCTTCAAGGTGCTGGTAAGAGAAGATAAAGATAAAAGATGGTTTCAAATTCTCTATTGAAACAAAGGCCATACTGCTGACTTAATCCATTCCACTTTCAAAAAGATGGAAATAGAACCCAAAAGTCAACAAGCTCAACCACATGAAAAATCTGATTTATGTAAGGAAAAAAACAAACATTTACCTAACGAATGACATTAGTAAATAAGTTCAGATGAATCACTTTGGATAAAAATTTTCAATTTTTTAATATTGACATTATTAACTGAAAAAGCCTCTTAACTCATTTTATAATTTGAAACAATATTTCATAATCACTTTTTAAAGGACCTCATGCCTATTTTAAAAATATTTCATGGAACATCTTGATAGAAAGATTTTCATTTTATAATAAAAAAGGCTAACCTTTAAAAATATTTATTGCTTTTAATCTTCCCCCTTATTTCATTTGTTGATTTCTTGTATGAAGGAAATACACATATGTACTTAAAATTCTTTTTTTTTTTTGTCACGTTTTTGGATCCCAATTACTTTTTCTCATTTGTCCAACAACTGGTTGGATAAAATTAATCCAACAAGTGAGTTGGAATATATATTAGAAAGAAAACTTAATCAAAGAGCTATAATGTGGTTCCTCCCAGTATCAACAGGATCAGAGGATGGGATCATTGGATAATTCGGTTTGGAAGGGATCTCAGAAGGTCTCCAGTCCAACCTCCTGCTCCAAGCACATTCAGCTCTGAGGTCACCGGGCTAACTCAGGGCTTTATCCAGTCAAGTCTTGAAAACTGCCAAGGATGGAGAGAAAATGGACGACTTCTCCAGGCAATGTGTTCCACTACTTAACTGTCCTCATGGTGAAACAAAATAAGACATTATCTGAAATCGAGTTTTCAGCTCAGGAGATAACCACTATGTATTTCTGTCTTCCTAACAAAATAGTCAAGAGGAGGAAAAAATGAGACTGAAGACTAGTGTGCTGATGGTGGAAAAAGCTAGTAACACTTTTATTGTTAAAACTGTACCACAGTCTTGCATCCAGATTTCTGTTCTTTGGAAAAGATTGCTTTGAGTTTCAAGTTAACAATGAAAGTAATTTCAGGGTACTTTTGTTCATCATTAGTTACCATATATCATATTCCAGTCTAATTAATACCTAGGTTGTCAGACATTATTAATGTAGAAGTCAGTAATACATGCGAGTAACAGAACAACAGAGTATTTCAACTAAAAGAGAATTTAAAAACAAATACTCCTCAAACAGAGAACAGAGTTCAGCCACTCCCTCCAGTTTGTAGTTCTAGAAGTAGAGATTAACATCTTAAACTGCTATTTTTTGCTTCAGATCAAGAAAAAGGGGAAAAGTTAAAACTGTAAATAAGGCTAGATTACTATATCATGCTTTCTATGCTTCTATTTCTGGAAGCAGCAAATCACTATAATCAAGACTTCAATAAATAAGTAGTATGCATTTTTACTTATAGCAAACCAATTTGTTGGTTGTTAAACTAAAAGAACACTTCTGTAAACACATTTCAGATATTGGGTCATATTCTCAGAGAGCACAGTCACTTTGAGACCTAGCTATATTTCATACTGGAAGTCAAATACTTGCAGCGTTTAGCACCAAAACACCTAATATTGAAGATAACTTCTCTGTCAAACACCAGATGCTCCATTCCCCCCACAACCCTTTCTATCTAACGCTTGTGCAGTACCTTTAAGGGGAGGAACCATATAGTCTGGAGCAGGTGGGAGAAGGAGAAAAGACCTAAGATGGAGTTAAAGAAGGCACCCGGCAAGGAGGCCTGCCTTTTTCTTCCGGTAGCAGGAAATGATTGGATCAACTCAGCCACCCCAGGGACCTTGCATCTCCATTTTTCAGGTATGCTTCACTTAAAAATCTGAAACATCCACTTGAATTCTCATTAACTGAAAGACTGAAATAACTTTGAAAATCTTAGCAAGCAAGCAATATTTTGTTTCCTTCAAGCTCCAGACATAATTCAGATAATGCAACAGACACATCTGGGAAGAGGCTTACTGAATCTGTGACCAACTACAATTCTGCAAACAATTCACATGCAGAACTGCCTCTCTTTGCATTAAATGAATTGTGTTATAATGGAACGAGTGTGATACTAGAAAGAATTGCTTACAATTGCACATACAAGAGAAAAAGATAGCTAAGTCTAAATTAAGATGTTGGCTATGAAGTTTCCAATAGGTCCTTGACATGACTGTTGACCTACTCATGACATGATCACACCAGTAAGGATTTGGAATTCTATTAGTATTACCAGAGGAAAAAAGTCAAGGAGTCATCAGGAAAACAAATCTATATCTGCTACTCCATCAGCCAATTACTGTTGTTAAAGTGGAATTAGATGGGTATTGACAATGCGAAGGGGATAAGGATTAAGCAGATGACTGAGTATACAGCTAGAATCGCCTTTCTGTTTTTTTGCTACAGAAAGTTTGAAAAAAAAATCTCAAGATGGGGAAGGAATGTACTGTACAGAATATAGTATTATGAATTTGATCACGTCCAGGAAAAGACAGGTATACATATTACCCTTTCAGCCAATCACAAAACCAGGCCAAGTACTAAATACAGTATTGGAGTCCACTGAGGCAACAGTATGATGTGATATTAGCTTGACAACACACTTCAACCTCAGTTATCCAAATGCCATGAAGGAAAGCAAATAAAGTATCAAAGTATTGTTTTGTTTATGTAATCATGAACTATTTTTAATGAACTAGATGAAACCACAAACATTCTCACTTAAAGGTATCAGCCTGCACAAAATACACTGGCTTTTGACAGGTAAGAAATAACATTATAACATTACAACATATCTTTCTAAAGCCTCCAGTGATGTTAAAAAACCAACCAAACAAAAAAGGGGGGGTGGGCAGAGCTAGAATACTATTTATTTTGACTCAGATAACTATGAGGCTACCACCAGCTTCTACCACAGGCTACAATTATCTTTCTCTAATTTCTTTAAAAACAAAGACTAAATATGTGAAAATTACAATTCCACAAGAACAGCAGTATGCAAAAGCATACGCAAACAGTTTTCTCCTATTGCCTAGATTCATAGATATATACAACTTCTTTAATATCAGATAAGGGACACAGGCCAATCTGGCTGAATAAGGCTTATAAACAAGCTGTGAGGTTGTAATGTACATACATTAATTATTTGTATTTCTTACAGAGGGAGCTGACACTATCAGTAAATATGGTAAATCCACAGGACACACTGTGGTAAGTTCCCTTCTGAAACATGAACATTTTTAATACTCCGAATGCCATTAATTTTGAATAATGAAAGATAATTTTTTCCAGCAAAAGTATTAAATTCCTACAGAACCTAACAGCTATGACATGTTTTTTCTTTTTCTCCAGGAGCAGTAGGTCTGAACCATGACTTCTATGTAAATTAAAGGAAAAAACTTCCTGGCATCAGAATATTCAGTTTGCTTATTTGGTCCAAATAAACATCAAGGATGGCACATGATATAATATAATGGAAATAGAAGTTCAACAATTCCATTCCTTCTCATTTCCAGCAATTAAAAATTCCCAGTGAGGGATACAAAAGCTGGTATGAAAATCAGCATTATTACTTCATTTTATTTAATACTTATTAGATCTGACAGATGTAAACAACTATATTTCATCTACAGTCCAAATTCAAGGATTTAGTGTAATATCTTTTATGTTAAAGACTTCAGCTGACTAAAACTGATATACAGCACCAATTCTTAACCTGGGCTACCAGGAAGCATGTTTACTTCCTCCTTGACCCATCATTCTTGAAACTCAAGAGACCCGCGCCTCTTGAAAATTTGCCAAGAATCTTCTTGGCATTATCTTTTATCAGTACCTTAGGAAAACTTAACCTTAGACATTATTAAAACAGGAGAACAAAGCATTTTTAGAACATTTAGCTAAAAACTAAAATAAGACTTAGAGGTCACTACAGCCACAGGTCTAATCACATCCAGAAAAAGAAGATTTCAGTACGACTTCTGTAGGCAAAAGCTTCATATATAATGAACTGAAATACAAATAACTGCCAAAATAACTATGGATAACAGGGGATACTAATTACTAAACATAGCTGAATTTGCCATCATGTGATAGCAAATCAGTAGGTCCAGTGCTTTTAAAGTTTTTATTCTAATTATCTTTACCTATTCATGATGCATTCTAGATAAGGGAAAGAGGAAAGACAATGAGCAACTTCACTGGGCTCTTTATGGCTTTACATCTGACATTTAACTGACTTTGAGGTCTAAAGAAGGTGCAAACACTGATCAAATATTGAAGCATTTACAAGGCACTCCCATATCTCTCCCATTTCTCTCACACTAGTAACTTAACTGAGTGTATGCTACAGCCTTTCCTCAGGGGAGTTATTAAATTTAGGTTTCTCTCCTCAGCCTGGGTATTTATTTTCAAGAAGCTTAAGGTATTTTACACTTACAGCAAAACCAGTCATTTTGAGAAGTCATTACTATTATGTTACCATTAAGCTTAAGAGATCTGAAGCCTGTTTTTATGACTTTTTAGGTATACAGAAAACTAACATAAGCAGAATTTCAATATTTTTAAGCACTTGTCAAGAGTTGAAAACTCAGGAAGAGAACAAATTGGATCACATTTGAATGGTTGCAGCTTTGTATGAATACATAGTGTAACTGGCTTCATCTTTGTCTGTTAGAGAGCATTTCATTTATCTGCATCAGTGTGTGAGAATAAAGGGCAAGAGAACAAGAATACACATACAGGTAACATGCAGAAATATAAAGTTAAACCAATCCACTAAATGTAACCTGCCGTGCCAGATCTTTTTAATTTATCGGAAAACTTGCTGTACTTAATATTGACACAGATGTGTAAATCAATACATTTGGAATGAGCAATGTATTTTAATTTAAAAATGTTCAAACTGCAGCAGTAAATCTATGCACTTAGCACATACAAATCAGAGGGGTTTGCTTGTTGGGTATTTTTGACAAGATGGGATGGTAAGCAAAGCTCAGGTGAAAGTAGTGCATAATAAGAAATAAACTCTTCAAAAAAATGTACTGGTTAAAAATAGGAATACATTGAAACAAATTCTATTAACATTAGTTCAAACAAATTTCAGGACAGAAAAGTGATCAGAATTCACTATGTTAATGTCTATTTTGCAATCTGTGCTCCACCTACTTGCTACTGTCATGAAGTTCAGACTACTTTTGTACCTAGGCAATTTCCAGCAAAATGAATGTCAGGAGGAAGCGAAAGAAAAAGAGGAAAGAACAGCTCTAAAAGTCTTAAGTGAAGTCCCTCCATTTGTTTCTTAATGCTGCTCCCACACATTCTCCCCTTGCTACTTCAAAACTACCTTGACAGCTTTCCTAGTTTCACAATCTCTTAGGTGTATTAATTTTAATAAATTTTCAGTAAAAATAGATAAATCTAAAATCAACAATCTCAATTTCAAATTTTAATATTAGCATAAAAACATAGCTAAAATATGCCACAGAGAGGAAAAATGACAGCTTTTTTAAACATACCTAGGGTAAGATCAGTCTCTTTCTGTATGTCAGTACAATATATTCTTAGCAAGTCCAAAAACAAAAGCTTGGTATGAAACCATTAATAAAAGGCATTATTATATTTATTTTTGGATTCTATTAACTATGTATCCAAAAAGTAATTTGAGGGGAAGCAGCAGCCAAGTTAGGACAGTCTCAAAAGGATCTCAAGTTAAGACAACATTAATTAAAATATTCCATTACTACTTTTTTTTCCGGTTCTCGCTTTGTCTTTTTATCACTGAAGGCAATTGTGATAAAGGGAGAGAAGCAATTCAAAAAAACCCCAAACAAACAAACCCCTTAGAGATTATTTCACCAGAGAAATTATTAATCTTACACTTATAAAGTTATAATTGCTTATCTTAGAAAGAAGATGTCACCTCTATTGCACACCACTTGTATAGACCAAAATTTTTCTTGGCAGGACTACTGATCTTCATGTTTGCCCTATCTGCTATATCCAAACACATAATCAAAGTTTTTGCAGTTTCTGTAAATGATTTCATCTTTAAATTCTTAGCAATTTGAAATTGGACTACAGCTTTGATCATAAAAAAATATTGCTAATAAGGCCAGCTATTCATTCACCACGATGTTATGCTAAATTTGTGATGAATGATAAAAGACTGATTATCATTTTATACAATACTCATAAGTATTGTAAGAGACCGGGGCCGGTCTCCCGGTAAGGACCGGGAGTCATTTTTAAATTACTCAGAATTCAGCAGCTGGTTTCTTACAAAAAGTGAGGACGTTTACCTCCTTTCATCCCTCTCCATTCTCTGTAAATAGTGACCAGTAATACGTTAATTTCTAATACCTAACCCCTACCTGAAACTATAATCTATATATGAAAACTCAGAAACTGCTCCCAGGAAATTGTTTTGTAGAATAAAAACACAAAGGTTTTCTAAGAATTACCTCTAAACTCAACGGGGATGTGGAAGCCCCAAAATACATTATAAACTCCCCCAGTATTTTCATACAAGTGAAGTTTTTCCAGATTGCTGTAATCTGCCCAGCAAACCTACCTGGTAACATGATAGCAAGAATGAAGTCTACTTAATATATCATTATAGTCCTTTTAAAAAAATTGTCATTTGACATTTTAGGTTGAACAGAGAATTAAACAATTAAGATGAAAGAATGTTAATCATATGATTGCATTATTTTACTGACATGAATATGTTTCAAAAATCATTTATAACCAGATCATTGAAAAGTTGTAGAGTATGGATTCAGTCTTACAAAATAAAGAACATACTGACAAAAGTGGAAGGATCTTCTTAGCATGATTGGAAGGGATTTTGTTTTGGAAGTTTGGCTTTATTTATTTATTTTTGGTTCAGCCACATATCCAAAAGCCAAAAGTTTTGTAGGCTTGACTACTTGACTCTCTTTCTTACACCCACCGCCTGCCTGCCCCTGGACTATCAATGAATTAACTTGGATTCTATCACTATATGATATGGATGGACACTGCTACCCATGAGCTGGTACTTCATGGAAGGCTTCGTTGAACACTTAACAGTGCTAGCATGCGTACCTCCTCTGATTCCTTAGGCAGACTATAGATTTTGTGTGGTTTCTGGAATTCGTATGCCTAAACCAGGTAGGGAGAGGGTTAAATGGTTGAGTCTGGCAACTGAGAGACAGTGCCAGGGCTGAGAAGTACCTCAGTAGAAACGCAGAAGATATTGACACCACACTACAAAGTATCAGGCTAGCAGAAATGAAAGCCTCAAGCATTAAGACTTGACAAGGCTGTTTGCATTGTTTTCCAAGGTAAGTATTTTGTGATTTTAATTGTTCCCAGTAAATCTGAATAATACTTGCTAAAATACTTCAGTATAGAGAAGTATGTTGCATCTGTTTCTTGCAACAGAGAGAATATGATCCGAATAATAATACATCAGCAACAACCACCTCTAACATTTTCGTATTTTAAAATTACTTTATTTAATAAATATGCATCTTTCTCCTATGTGCTCTACATCAAAGCTCTTTCTTTGCTCTTCTTAAAGCACATGCACTATAAACCCCATTCTGCGTCACCGATTTTAAATTTCATCTATAAAAGTCATTTTACATATACTACAAATAACAATATATACCCCAGTTTGAATATTAAAGCTGTAATTCAATTTCAAGGTTCTTCTGTCAGTATTCCAGTATCACTCTTTTTTTCAAGATGCTACTCAAATCCTTCTCAGTAAATTCACAAACTACCACAAATCAATAGCTTAAAAGCAGAAGCATTGCATCAAGAACTTCACTGTTTTTTAATCTTTTTTATCCACACACAGAGTACTGAGAAGCTGGTCCTACAGCATAATAAAAGAATTTAAAAAAAAGTAAAAAATACATATTTATTGATCCCATGTTCATAAACTATTAACCACTCCCATGCACCCTCCCCACCCCCAATCCTTTACTACTGTGTATTTTCCTCTTGCTTTCCCACCAAAATGGAAGGGAAGGTCTTACTAACTGTTGGACTCAGAGACATGCAAACCCAGATTTACTGTCCAAATTCCACCAAATCCCTGCTCCTTGTATTTTGTTAGCTTTAAATGCTTAGAAATATCTAACTAATACAAAATGCCAGGCTCAGACTGGATGGAATGGATAGAATTTAGCCTCTGTGAATCTAGATTACAGTCTCAAGAGAGACTATTTTCCCTCTATAAAGTCTGAGATTGCATGTTATCTATCATTTGCACAGCAGTGACTATATTGATATCATCACATTAGGTACAGTGAGCATATTTATTAAAACCGGATAGTTTTCTACACTGAAGAGAGAGCTTAGCTTTTTGAAAAGCTAACCATTGTACTTGGAAATTTATTTACAGTACTTTCTTTTTGTTAGAAAGCAAATGGTATCATAGAACTAATTTGGACGGCTTTCTTAAAATATGATTAGTAAGCTACATATATGTAGATATAGTTGTTATCCAGGCACACAAGAGAAGTTTCTGTACAAAAGATGTTTTGTACATGGCTACCTACTTATTTTTCAGCTCTAACTTTCTCTAAGGCGTTTTATCGAATCAAACAGTTTGCATAAGTAACTTTAGCAAGAGACAAATGAAAAATAACACTTTCCAGCATAACTCTTCCTCCCCCTATTTTCCCTAGTTTCCCTTTGTTCTACTGTAAACATCTAAATATATAAAAACAAGAGCAAAGCTACGTACCCCTAAGCAGGAAATCTACCAGCCTTTAGGAGCAGAATAGTAAGTTTGTCATGGGACCACAGTACTTCATAAATTTACATATATATTTAATACTAAATCTTTTATGCTATCCCAGAGCTTGCCTTCTGTTGAGACAGTTGTGCTACTGTACTGTTTGTTCCATGCAAAGTCACTGTCCTATTTGTGCTTTCAAAGTATAATTTCTTGGCTTGGGGGAGGGTTGTGTAATCGCCTGCAACTTTCAAACCTTCTACGACTCCCTCACTAGTTTTTAAGCCCATTAGCAAGTTTCAGCTGACACTGAAAGAAGAGATGTCTCCAAAATAGGTTTCCATTTGTTACAGTGAATAACACACTCAAATCAGTACTCTAACTTGGGGGAGACATCAGTATGAGTGCAGCAGGTGTGTATTATCTTGCTGGCTTGCCAGCCAGCCAGTTCACACATGGAGCTTGGAACAATCCACATCATATGCTGCCTCGTTTTCAAATTTGCAGTAGTAAGTTGACATGAGAATTGCACGTGTGTGCAGATTTAAGAGATGTGAAAGGGAACTGTGGTTGTCATTGGGAACAGGAAAAAGAGTGAAGTCAGAAGAAAGGGGAAGGGGGAGCTCAGGTTACTGTGGCTAAAGGATTTGGTAAAGTGGCAGTAGAAAGTAGTCCTTAAGAAACCAGAGTCCTTTAGTGGTAAAGGTCAAGAAGAATTGTATTTGCTAACTGGATTTTATATATAGTCAAAATGCAAACAGTTTTCTTTTTTTTTTTTTTAAACACATCTTCAACCTGTTGAAAATGGATGTGCAGAGTCCGCTATGTGAAATCTAACAAGGTAAAGATATGCACTCAGATGACCAAGTAGGTACTTCAGAAAGTCTTAAGAGTGCTTCCAGAGTGCACCCATTTTTCCAGCCCACAAATCCAAAAGTAAATCCTTCCAAAACATCAGCAAAAATACATAGAGAGTTCATAAACATCCAAAATATGGAGAACAAACCAGTTACTTGATTAATACTTGAAGAGAACATCACTATATATTCTGACTTCGGATCTTCTTAGTGAAGAATTTGAGAGTGGCAAATACAAGTGACAGTCTTATCTGATAGTTTACAATAGATAAGGAATGCCAAGGAAACGCAAAGTAAAGCCAAATAAACAGTAGTGCTACAAAAAAGAAATCACTGCAAAAAAACTAACACTAAAATCCCACGTCTGTTCTTTGCAGAAATCATTAACAGCAACACATACTCCTCTTACACTCAAATTTGGCAAGAAAAAGATACAAAGAGATGACAGACAACAGCCAGGTATAATTCAGCAAAGTTCTTAGTTCAACTTGCTCCACTAGGAAGAGGTTAAACATATCAACAACAACAAACACCCCACATCTTTGGGACAATCTCAGTGCAGTTCTCCATAATCCTTCCACAGTCTAATATCCTACTGCATATGACAGAAACACATGTTAATGCCTGCCAAAAGAAAACTGTCTTTTAACTAGCCTCATTTATTGCCAGTTTTAAAACAGAAAAAAAACAGAAAATGCACAGTAGATGAAACCCTGTCAAACTCTCAGAGGATTTCTGACCAGGTGGAATTGGCACTGTGAAAATGAATGCAGATCGCAGTTTTGGATTATCACTTTGGGGAGAAAAGTGTTAAAGTGCCTGTGGTTTGCCAGCCTTTCCCAAATTGTTCTGGCAAGTTCTTAAGTGTGTAAGTGCTGCTGCTCAAGTAAAGCAACAATATGCTATCTGGTTTTGTCAGACCACACAACATCTGGGTGAGAGCACCCAACTTTTTAACCACTTGAATAAAAGACAGAGCACCTCTAGAATCTTAAGAATGATCTACAGATCTAGACAAGCACCACCAGCTTCCTCAGACTTAAAAGGTATGTTGAGGAAAGCTCAACACCCCCCCCCCCCCAAAAAAAAAAAAAAAACCCACCCCACTCTCTGAGAATTTGTGCCAGGCATTTTGCAAAAGGATAGATCATTAATGGTTTCAATGATCTCCCCTCAGGGAGGGGGCTGCCAAGACAAATCCTCTTAGTTAGACTAGAAAGGTTGAGATCAAAAAGTCCCACCTCTCTCCAGCTGTGGGCACTTCTCTAGTGTGATAATTTTGATAAAGAAATAAATGAACGCTTTAGGTGTTATGTTTCATTAATCTGATGCCAGCAGTTTCGAATAACTGATATTATATTTGGGCTTGCGTCTGATTTGATTAGCTCTCCTAACAGCCTACCAGCTCTGTCACCCTACCGGAATAATCTGTTTTGCAGAAGTCAAGGCCATTTGAGACCTCTGGGCTACGTGTACACTGACAGCATAGTTGGCCACTTTCAGTTTCTACAGCAAGACAGAGTAAAATAAAAGGGACACCAGATGTACCTGAATCTCCAGGCAGTTTTCTGTGTCCCTTTAGGTTAAGAGATTCTGTGTCCCTTTAGGTTAAGAGATTAAGGCAAGAGATCCTGTTTTAGTCTTCTGAAGGCACAAGAACTAATTGCACTTGTAACATGCTTTGAAAGCCACGGACAGCATACTGGACAATATCTCAAGGATATTATTTACCTTCCAAAGCAAACCGTCTAAACCTCTACCTGTTCCCTAAAGATTTTTATGCACAAAAGGCAAGAATTAATCTCCTTTCAGAATACTACTTCTGCTTCTACTTTATGCAGCCGCAAATGCATAACTGAAAATTGAATGGCCTCATTATCACATTTAGCACCTTAACAATATAGTTAGCAAAAATGAGTATGAGCGCTATTGATACAAACAGGTCCTTTGCAGTGCAGTATACCCATTCCTATTATTTTGAGATCAAGCTTCTTTGCCTTACGAGTTTAAAGAAAGGACTACAGAAGAAACATATCCAAAAGAAATACATTAATTTCTGGGAAGGAAATACAGACTATTTGAACATGTTAAAAAACCAAGAACATTAACTGGGGGAAAACCACCACCTTCTCTCAAAGAACCAGTAAGAAACAGGGCATCAATTGTCTCCAATAAATCTTGAATAATTTTGCATTCTAGTGAAAGCTCTCTGTGAACTAAAGGGGAAAAAAAAAAAAAACAAAAAAAACCACCACTACTCTCTCCATCGCAGTGTGTGGTAAACTGGCAGATTAAAGACATAATGGAGCCAACTTCATACAATTTAGAGTTTTATACCTATTAATCTAGCACTAAAAATGCACTAAACGATTAAGGATCTGCTTCTCCTCGGTCCCACATCCTCTGAATACATCACTACAACTAAAAGGAGCAAGGTAGTCAGACCGAAGCTTTCCATATTCAAGTGAAAGAGATTCTGCATTTGCTGCTCTCTAAGATTGCTTAACAGCTTTGACCATACCATCTACAGTAGTAACTCCCCCCAAACCCCCTAACATTCACAAAAGCTCCAGCCCCAGCAAAAAAAGCTAAATAATCCCCTTGCCTAAAACCTAACTTTTCCTAGAATACACTTTTCTAAAAAACAAAGAAACAACCCCCCCCCCCAATCCAAACCCCCCAAAACACAAAAAAACCCACCACCCATCCATCTGGAAAACCACCGGAATTTGCTAGCACTGCATTATATTGACTCTGCTTATGGTTTTTCATTCTAAATGCAGTGTGTTTTGTGTTGTCTTACTGTACACACATTTCAAAAAATAAGGATTTTTTTAAATAGAAATGGTGCTCAGTATAGAACAATCAGAACAATCTCCTTATTTTGAAGAAAACAGATTTGTACAAAAAGGATGTGAGAACTCTTTTCCGTTCAAAATATACAATTTATATCTGAAATTACAAAAAAGAACTGGCAACTATTACATCTAAGCAAGATAGCATAATGAAGTACCGCAAAATTTCTGTTGTAAAATTAGAGAGATTTCACATGAAATTTTAAAATTGGGATCAATTTTTTCTAGTATTACAATTTTTAGATCTCTGAGTTCATTTACAGTCTTGTATCTTTGTTTCTATCTTTGAGTTTACTCCATTAAGTATTTATTATACCAACTTATAATCACTGATGCTTTGTTAGCTTCCTTCCTCTTAACGTATTTCTTCCAAGCATGAAATGCGGCAAAAGCAGATTTACTCTTTCTAAGTATCAAGCATCCTCAGGCTGTTGCTTGCAATGCTGCTTTCAAAGGTAATTTCTTTCTGGCTCTTTCTGATTGTTACTACTAGTTAGGTGATCTCAAATGCCCCTTGACAGTGACAAATACATATTTAACGCAGTTAAAACAGACAACGTATTTATAACAACTTGCTTAAGGAAAAAAAAAGGACACAACACCTCTGTTGCACTCTTCCTCTAATTCTGTGGTAGCTTATTCTGCCTTTCTCATATAGGCTGTAGGTCTACAGAGTACATACTTCAGCATGAGTTCTAATAGGGGATCTAGCTAGGTTTATAAAATTGTTGTAAACTCATCTTTTACTGAATTGTAAGCTGCATGTTTCAGGGTTTTTGAGTATGTTTGTAACACACTACTACAACTGGAAATAGAGTAAATGGGTAGGATTGATTTTGAAACTTTAGAAGTGCAATACTTACCCAACAAGGTCTTGGAAAATTCTATAAATATGTGCATTACAACATACATGTTTCCACAAATACTTCAAATATTAGATTTGAATTTGTAAACAATTAAAGTAAGGCTTAACAAGTCTATAACAGAATTGTACTTCCATATAAAAATTACCTTTTCAAGAGACAGACATGAACATATTTGACACTATTTTTAGATGAGCAGGTAAGACCTGTAATTAAAGCTGATCTTTGCCTAAGAAAACATCTGTTTTAGTCACTGTGTAATTAGTAAAATTAATGAATTCTAATCCATCCATACAAATGATTTCTCTTTAACTCTGAAATCAATCATTTCAACACCCAAGATGCTTTCAACTACATAAATTTACCAATAAGTGATACTGTAGATCAAGTTCAAATTATGAATGTAATTTGCTTCGCAGTTAAGTTTGAAATATTTTCTAATCCTGTCCCTCTGTTCTGCCAACATTGACATTTATATTACAAACAAAACAGATCTGTGCATTAAGAAATTTTGTCTAGTTACATACCAGATTAAGCTTCTTATATACAGCTCTTGTCAGAAAACTAATCACATTGCATAACTGGATCTGGACAGGAAATATGCTTATTGGTAGATTTAAAAAAAATTAAATCTATCCCTCTCAACCCTGTTTTATTAAGTAGAGAGCAGAAAACTGCTGAACACTGAACACAATTTCACAATGTAGATTAGTAGATCAGTCACTGAAGAACACAACGATAAATTAATTTAAAATATTTTCTTCTAAAAAAAGTTACTTTTAAAAAAAATGAAAAGGCAGATGACCACACTCTGTAAAAGGTTAGCATCGAATAATTACAGAAACAGGACCTAAGTGGAAGCATATAGTACTGCAGATCACAGAGGCATACTGTTATTTTCTTGCTGCTATAAAGGGACAACAAAGGAAGGCTTCTGCTATCTTACTGTGTATGGTCACAGCTGGATTCTAATTCAAAGAGGCAATTTTGACTGTCTGTATTAAAAACCTCTGGCAAAAACCTACGTATCTGTTCATTTGCTATAATTCTTTCAATCTTCCTCTGAATCAGGGAGATGTGTAGAAGAAAACCAGCTAACAATTTCATAAGTACTTGTTTTATGAATCTGGCCCTGAGTCAAGAAGCTGCAGTGAAAAGTCTTTTAATCACCTTCTGATCAGAATTTACTGGATTGTATTTAAGTTCAAGGGTATTAAAATGTGCAAAGGAGACTATGAAAAGAATGGCTGGGTTATAGATTTTAACTTCTTAACTAGAAAATTGAATCAAAATAGATTTTCTAATTTACAATGAATCAAAAGAAAAAACATTAGACCGTAGCAAAAGTGGCACAAATGTATCAAAAAGCAAATGAATAAACATTTGAAAAGATTTATTATTAGAAATTGTAATAAATTTTGGAAAGATGAATGGATTTTAGTTAAAAGGTATAACTGACAATTTATTGGGCGGGAAGATGCATTATTTTCCAATTGTTATCCACCTACAGTAAAACTGATTTGTGTCCTATTGTATTTTATGGAAAAGGAGAGAGCAACTTTCAGTGATTTAGATTAAATGTATTAATCATAACCAGGCACTGTGAACTATATATCTACTATTAAAGAAGATTTTTGACATTTAATTCTGTAGCAATATTTTGGCTCTGTACCACTCTTCCTAAATCCAATTCCTGCTACAGTTGGCAGATTTCTCCCTTTTAATTTTATGAGGCTTAAAGTAGCATTTAACCATCCATGCGGTAAATAATGCAGGATTAGAAATATTTAGTGTTTTGTTTCCCTTTGAAGAGTACTAATCCATCAACCCCCAAATATTTTTAAAACATATTCCACATTTTAGTAATATTTAATACAAGGTAAAATACAGTAAAATATGTAAATGAAGACTATATGCATGTACATTACTGAAATAGGGGAATTCATTTAATAAAGATATCACTCCAAAGGAAACTTTAGTAAATACTTTAGTATTTAATTATTATATACAATCTGATAATTAGATAGATATATTTTGTCAGATTACTGAGAAGTGTTCTGTTCTCCCTAACAAAAGGTCTCAGTATATGTCAAAATACTTATGCCCAGCTTAACACTGAAATGCTTTTTTTTTAAAAAAAAGAAAATTTACTTTTTCTGCAGTCAGTTTTTTTTTCTTTTCATAAATGCCACATTGCACTGCATGGGAAAGCTGCCTAATGGTAATTTCTAACAGGTGAGGTTCTTAAAATTATTCTAGGCACTGCAAATTGTCTTAAATTGTCTTATTTTTTTCAAATTCTACATCAGTGATTAGATCTCAGATTAAAAAAAAAGAAGCAGAAGGGCAAGAAAGTATCAACCACTATACATATGCTTTCTTTTTCAAAGCTTAACACAACAAAAGCAAAAAGTTTTTTTTCAGTTTGGCTATATTTTACAGAGAACAAATTTAATTATATAATTTTTTCCCTGCACTGTCAGCCTACTGCATCTATTCAAGTCTTTGTATACGACTGCTTTTAGAACTAAGCAACCTAGTTGGGGGGGGGGGGGGGGAAGAGGACAGGGAAATAAGGGAGAGGGGAATGGGACACATTTTTATCTAATGCTCTTTAAAATTAATTTTACAAGTGTTTAAAAAAACGTATACACACCTCTATCAAGAGAATCATAGCAGAGTTTGCTCATCAGCGGACAGTAAGATAATGACTAGATAAATAGACAATTTCAAATTCTGAAAATTTCTGAGGCTAAGTTCTTCCTTGACCCTTAAAACTACAGTCTGCAAAGGTGTCAAGTCAGTGTTGAGAAACAAGAGAATAAGAAAGCTATTCTCATGTGTGCACATACGTTTTTTAAAAGTCACCTGTCAAATGAGGGACTACCTATAGTTAATATAGAAATGAGGAAGAACAAACCATATGCAAAAAAAAAAAATCAGATCATCAGAAGCAAGTCCTTAATTCATCAAATCAAACTGCAAAGGGCTGAGTGGAACAGATTTTGAACAACTGTTGAGACTGTTGGACTGGAAGGGCTCATGTGATCAGTTATTGTGGATTAAGCAGGTCCCTTTTACTCCCCTTGGTAACAAATTAACACTAGCAGCTACTGTGTGCTAGCTGAAGGGACAGTAACCAACAGGCAAGGAGCAGTAGCTTCTTCAACCATTCCAACACAGTCGGAAGTGCTGACGTTGACAAACTTTTATTGTCCTCTGTTTATTTTAATATATGACACGGAATTCACTAATAGGAAAAATGGTTTAAGTATATAAAAACATGAAGATAAAATACTAATATCATACATAGTCTTTTTCATTCCAAAAAATCAAGAGACCACTAAATGCAGGACCTTTGAATTTTCCTGTGAATTTTCCTCACAACCTGGAGCACTATTAATTTACTGAGAATCTTCATGAAATGGCTTTTCCGTTCTATGGTTGCATATTATCATTCATTTAAGATTATTTTTGCAGTCTCTGATATTGGATAAATGTATTTAAGCATTCATTTCTGCAACTCCTTCTAGCTGAAGATCTCAGAGAAATACGATGTTCAGCAAAGCTTATAATCCTGTGAAGAAAAGGATCTTTTCTGCCTTCAGTTAAACAGTGCATTACCCAACGGAATCCAGACTTTTTGAATAAACACCAATATTCATACAAGTTGGAAGCATACATGAAAAATACCATATACAGCTGAATAGGTAGGAAGAACAAAAGTAAAATAATTTCTAGAATTGTAATTTACGTTCAATAACAGGCCAATACTTTAGTATGTTCAACAAATGGATTAAATCTTTGTTTTATAACTTGTCAGAAAGTATCATTTGCTATGCAGTATCGCTATAGGTTCTGTTTTGCTTTGCAGTAAAGTAGCAAATTGCTACCTGCATTCCTTATATCACCTCAACCCTATCCTGAAGTTGTGGTGAACTGAGATAGCTTAGTTTCAATAGATGAAAAACACTGGGGTAGGTGACATGCACAGAAATGCACATAACTGCTCAATGGGCCTTGACAAAGATCACCTCTCTACTCCTCTAATAGACCAAGAAATAGAGAAAAAGTTTCTGAACATGAAATAAGTTAAAAACCTTCGCAGCATATCCTACCATAATATGATGGCATATTATTTAACATAATCTGGAGAGGGAGGAGGAGAGAGGGAGAGACAATAGTTTTCTCATCATATATTCGCAATACTACTTAAAAATATCACTGTCTGGATCTCAGCCGTTAGTCTCATGAATTAAGTTGTCAAAGACTGGAATTTCAGAACAGACCACACATTAAGGATAACTAGTATTAAAATAAAAGTTAAAGTGTAGGCAAAGTTAAAGTTTACCTGCTATCAACACCGTATAACTATCAGAAGACCTAAGAATCAGTTCCTGAGAAATTTTGGGTACTTTCTTCCCTCCTCAAACTATGCTCTCAATGTGTAAACTTGATTTTCTTATTTCATGAAGCAAAATGGCAACGAACACGTGATTTTTCCAGACCATTTTCTAGAACAGTATTTCATGTTGTAAATACTGAAAATGAGTCTTGAAACACTCCATCTCTAGCATGACAGATCATGAATTTAGCGCTTTTTTTTTTTAATATACATTTCTTTTTGTGGCAATGTCAGTTTAAGCAGCCTCTGTGAAATCCTTAATTACTTGTTCTGTTCTTGGACTCTTCTCCTAGTTCTGTTGATACGAGTGTTTGTGGGAGTACAGGGTGAATCAGAGAGCAGAACTAATTTAGATTATGAATGTAGGTTTTGGGGGATTTTTGATGCCCTCCTGGACCACTTTTATTCCAGATCACTTCCCTTCTCTGGTTCACTTTGAAGAATAAATCTATTTGTTCATTCCAACTTAATTTCTTAATTTTTCAGACAAAATTCACATCTACCTTTTCTTTAGGTCTTTTATAGGTCTTTCCATCTATAAATAAATTTTCCTTTGTTCTTGGAGCTGCCTCCTACTCAGTGTAAAAACCACATATACTCACACTGTAGATATATAAAAAAATACATGCAAGTTGCAATTTGTATTTTCATTTGTTTTAAATCAAGAAAAATTACATAAAATTCCCAGTCTTTGCTTTATAGTAATGATCGAACAGATGACCTGCTAAGGAAATTGAACACTGCCATCAGACGAGAATTCTTTTCATCTACAGTATATAAAAATCAAGCTAGAACAGAGCTAAAGAATAGAAAACATATTGATTTTAGAGCTATCTCCCCCAGATGCTGAACAGTATAAATTCAGAAGGCAATTAATAGGCTTAATCTAGAGTGCTTTAGATCTTGGAAAGCTAACTGGCAGGGTACTTCTATTAGACACCTGAAGTGCCAGTATGAAAGTTGTTTCCCTATGAATGACAACCATACAAAAGGCAACTGAAGTAACAGTTTGCCTATTTTCAAGCTGCTCTGTGTGTATCGGTAGCACTCATTCTCCTGCACTTCCCTCTTCTAAATAAAAAGAGGATGTTTCCTACAGAATGGAAAAGCTACTCCTGTAAATGAGTGTGAAAACTACTCATGTGAATGACTTATTATGGTTTAGCATATGGTTATCAAGAAACTATTTCGGCAGTTAAGAAGCTGTATCTGATGTTGTGCAAACTCTTAGTTAAAAATGTCACAGTGAATGTGTTAGCTTAAACCACCAGCATGAGTTAATGTTTATGAAATTACTACAGCATAAATTAATGAGCTACTGCTCATCAGCTAAACCTCAAAAACTGCACGTGTTCCTTGCCTATCACACATGAGATTTTCTGTCTATTTTAAGTTAGGTTATCAGCTCCCCCATTCCATCCCCCAAAAGCTTTCTTCTATCATATCAATCAATTTTTAAGCACAATACAACAAAATATGACTTCTAACTTGACACTGGATATATCATTAATTTACTGTCAATTCTTCTAGATGCTGCTGTGAGCTATAATTAGAAGGAATTTTCTGGGAGAAGAGAATGGGTGATATTTTAGAAGAAAGGATACTTAAAAAAAAATGTTACGTCCAAAGACAAATTCTTTCCATTAAAGTTATATTAAAACATAAACCATCACAAAACCAATAAAGACTTATGAAGTCAAAGCAAGCAAATTCCAAATGTCTAGAAAAGAAACATATCAGGCAGCCAGACACAAGGAAGTGTGATTTCTTTGTAGAAATCAGCAGAAAACAAGAGGCATAATTACGATGCTGCATATTTTGAAACCAAAGGTTTTAAGAAGTCATGATTACCTTCAGAGAGCACATAGAAAGAACTATATTTAATCTGTTCAAAACAGACACAGACTGAAGAATGAGACACATGTCACTATGCTATTTGCCCCGGTTTAAGAATAAACTTAAGTGTAATTTTAGATGACCATCATTTGAGTTGTTGGGTTAAGGTGAATTACAAGGAAAACTGCTCAGACTAACAGTTCATAGCACTTGTCACTATGAATAAACTGCAAGATACATTAAAAAACAAATGAACAAAAAAAATACAAACAGCACATTTGGCATTTCTGAGACTAATGCTAGAGGACAATTACCTTACTGAAGTAGGATGCCATTTTTGACACTGTATTTGGAGAGTCCAGGAAAAGATTTACATCACCACATTTACATTAGCCAGAAATAAGTTGATCTTTAATGCTTTTAAAAAGTATTAATGTTTTGATCATTGTGGCAGATGAAATACACTTGGAAGACCACTGCAAGTTCTCTATTGTATAAATGACTGTTTCACTAGCTGTACTTGAGATATCTTTATCTTAACTGATGTTTCATGTGCTACGTTTTGTTGATAAAGTACAATTGTTACCCTTTACTAAGTATGGATTGGCCAATACATTAAAACTTTTTTTTTCCTTGATAGGCATACATTGTATAAGAATGAACATAGGCCATGTTTCAAGGCTATCTACACTCCAATTCACAGGATAAGTGACATATCATAACATTTTTTATTTACCCTTACAAGTTATCCTCCCTTTGTCATTTATAATGATGATGTATTTTCAAGCCCATGGGATAATCACAGCTCAACCACAGTCTGAGCTAAAATAGAAGAAATTAGCTGCTGGATGTTTTGGATGCACAAAGAGTATTTAGAGTGGTGTTGGTAGTAAGGGTAGGACAGACAATCATTAATGAAGACAACACTCTTGAAGAGCTTGTCTGTCAAGAATTTTTGGAACAAGTCTACAATATTACTTTATTAGATCCTTTTGTTTTTTTTATTTACTAGAAGCCAGCTAGAGACGTATCAATTTTGTTAATGTATGTATCTGTGCCCTGTGGCAGGAATCGGTGAAGAAGGAAGAAACTGGGCTACCAGTTGTTTCAGATCTTTATTACTCAAATCAAACTTTGGTATAGAGACTTAAAACATGGATTATAAATAACTAGAAGAATGGCTTATAGTTAACCTTAGCAATCAACAAGATCTCCATTTGTTGAGAAATCAGATTGCTGATTGGTAAAAATTATGTCAATGGAAACAACACAACCAGAAGAGATTGGGGAGGGCGGGGGGGGGGGGGGGGGAGAGTGAGTGCGCTAAGCTGTTATTAAAGTCACTAAGAAACATTTACTCTTCCGTCAGGCTTTCAACCATGGCAGGTAAAAGAAATGATATTGGGCTTGTGTCAGTGTATATGAAATCTTCAGCAAAAATGAACTTGAAAATTTATTTGTGGAAACAAGAACATCTTGAAATACATGGCAGGTGTAAGAATAGTGAGCAGTTTTCCAATAAATGAAAGATACATGAGGTTTAAGAAAATCATGCGGGAGTAGGCAACATCCCGAATACTTACATCCCATTTTTGAAACCTACATTGTTTATAATTGGGGTTTTGAAATCTGACAGAAGCTTTTTATCTTTGTTTTTGAGAAAACAATGGAATTTCAAACCTGATCAAGTTCTGAAGATTAGAAATCAGCCATCTGACTCACTTCTGAGGATAATTTTACAATTCTAGCCGAGAGTTACTGAACACTGACAGAATCAAATGTGGGGCCTATCCTGCCATCAAAGCAGCACTCCCTATGCTATCAGCTTGAACTTTCTGACCCCGAAAATCATATCTGCAGAATGCACATGAATGTGGAAAACCACCTGCTCCATGAAAAAAAGTTTATCCCTCCACTCTGCGTTGGAAAACTAAGTGCTGAATTAATTAAATCATGTTCTTTAAATCTTTGCTATACTCAGTTCATTTTGCCTAAGCAGATACAAGTTCGAGACAATTGCAAACAAGAGAAAAAAATAAAAATTAAAGAAAAGCACACTACAAAATGCTTTTAATAAAAGAGCTCAAAATATTTGTGGTGACAGGAAATTGTAAAAAATATTATAAATAAAGAAAAGACTCCACCTTCCTACTCACTTAAAATTAGCAGTATAAGGTTTCAGAACATCATCCTCAGACAGAGGCCTAAACTTCATGACCTTGGGCAAGTGAAAGTCTGGAACTGAACAAGCATTTAGTCTTATCAGATTCCACTCTGATATCCTGCTGGACATCAACTAATATCACTCAAATTTCTACAGAGTTTGAAGTAGTGTCTATCACACTAAGGGACAAAAGTTGTTATCTGAAGAAAGTAAGTAAAAACTGCACAGAAAAATTCTATTTCATATACCTAATTATCACTGAATTCTGTTTATCTGACTGTAGGTCTTGCATTAAATCTGAAAGAATTCTCCATAACACTGAATCAAGTTTAAACTTGAGAAGTGGTGATGTTTTCTCAAAAGTTGCTGAACATCCATAAAAAGGCTGCATTTGATACTGTAAAAGCAATGTCCGGATTACTCTTTAAGAAAAGACTCCTTCAGATCTGTAAACAGGCTTCTTCTCTAAAGCCACTTCACTAAATTTTCAAAATATTTTTTACAAGAAAAAAGACACGCTTGGCTGTTTGTTCAGTTAGAGAGAACTTATAGGCTGAAATATTTGATTTGATGTTACATTTTGAAAGCAGTCAACAATAAGCATGGGTACCCAATATATCTTTTCTCTGGACATCAGGAGGAGAGTAGCTTATCTCAGAAAATGTCAGATTAAAAGAAAAAAGTTATCTTAGGATCTTTAAAAAGAGTCATAGGATCTGATGAAATATTCAGGCATGAGACCTTAGAATAACAGCCTCTCAAATGTAGCTTTTATGCCATATGTACTTTTTGAATAATTACAACTACACATAGTCAAGCTAAATAGTACAACTGGGCTAAAAGAAAAATCAATCCTGACAGCACGAGATCTGAAACAAGCTTTCTTCAGTATCATGAAATCCAGATCTGTGACAGACAACAGTGAGAGATGGAAAAAAAAAATGACAGCCAAAAGAAAGCATAGTTTTTGTAGGGCGTATCTTTTTGCAGTTTAGCACAGTGAAAAAGCTTCCTAGATTCCAGTCCAGATAGGAAATCAACATAGGAAGAGATGACATATCCGAGTGCTTAGACAAAACTCTAGAATGTGTCTCCATCTCAGGAAAGGAACTGCATCTAGAACCACACAAAGACAGCAACACTGATTTTTAAATCCTACGTTTTCACTTATTTGTATGGAAGAATTGTAAAGAAAACGGTGAAATTGTTTAGTCAATGAGTGCTAAGCTGAGCAAAACATTTAAAATAACCCAAAGTAATCATGTTCTATTTTCAGTAACTATACTTAGTGCTTATTTTCTTTTATTAGGGCCTCTGCAATCACTCCAGGAACCCATCTGAGAAAGCATGTCCTTAATTATTGAAGGAAAAGAGTTTACCTATTTTACATGATAGAAATAAACAGAAGTTGAATTCACATTTCTAATATATCTAAACTGTTAGATTCCTCATTTTAGTCTGCTAATATCAAAATTTCTCCAGTAATTTTTGGAAAAGCCAGAGATACGAGATAAATGACATACAACATAACAGAAATGTGTCTGGGGGAAATAGTTAATCAGGTCATATGTAACTGCTGAATTCAACCAAACACAATAGGATTTCATGCAATACACCTTGTTAAAAGACTTTATTACATGCTGATATGTAGCACTAGTATGGTAAGTACACGTATCGTGTTTCTGACAAAATTACAAAATCGCTAACGTAAACATGACATTGGTGGAATGGAAAGCATAGTGCATAGCAAAACCACAAGTGCTTATATTTATTTTCAAAGAAAGGTATGTTATAAATGATGCTGCCACAAAACAAAGCAATCAAGAAATGAAATGCCAGCATTACAGTTGTATGCCAATATATATGACTGACAAATACTATTTAGACAGGCACTTTTTTACGGAACCCCTATCTTTAGCAAGTAGGCTGGACAATCCAAAGGATGTAAAGCGATCCCATGACAAATTTTTTCATTTCCTTGCTTAGCTTTTTACTACCTGCTTATAATGCCTCATTCAACCTGCACATTGGATTAAGCAGAGATTTTCACAGTATTTGCATTGCCAATTTAAAATGCCACATGCTGGGTTATTACAACACTGGACAAGCGGGAAGCAAGTGAGATCATTAAAAAATGTATTCCGACTCAAAGGCAATACACTAATTACAGAAAGACAGAGTTTGTCCAAACTAAGCAACTAGCCTAGTGAAATGCAAGAAGAGCATCTGGACAGAATCTGAGCGCCAAGTGTGGCTACTTCGGATTAAAATTCACCAACTGGTCCACAGAGAGCAGCATGCTTCCTCTGATTCTCAACTCCCGTCGCTTTTAGAAACAGTGGCCTAGGTTAGCCATTTCTTTGGTATACAACAAGTAACAACCACACCCATAGCCTGTTGGTTCTCTGACAGGAAAAACCCAAACGGTTTGGCATTAAACATTTTTAGACAGAGACAGATGATATAGTACAGTCTTATCATACCTATGCATTTTTCCTTCTCTAAACTAGTAATGATTTAAAGGCTTTTTTATTAGCTGCTATGGCTCTGAACCTTCAAAAATATCTTTTCAAAAAAAAAAAAAAAAAGATTCTTAAACTTATTCTGTATGTATGTAAAGGGCTAACTATAGGCTCACATTCCCCGGGTACAAGATACATATCCTCAGACTGAATACATCAGCATAGAATGTTTAGGAAATATGTCTTAGAAGTAAACTATTTTTTGCCTCGTGTCCCTTAAAAGTCTGTGTAAAAGCAGTGATAACGACATCAGACTCCTTGCTGTTAAAAATGAAAGAAGTAGGTCACCATCACTACTCTGCTCAATGAGTTGAATCTGCAGTGTTCATTTGTCAGGATATTAATTGATGGAAGAATCTAAAAGCATTTTTGCTGCTCTTCACTGTCACCATCTAATAGGAGTAATTACTTCTTGTTCTGTGTTATCGGACGTCACAGGTATTAGAAGACTGTGTCACTGAAGTATCTAAAAAAAATTTTCTTTAAAAAGTGTTAACTTGATCATAATGCAAGCACATGCGCTCTTATATAGCTACCTTTTCAAAGACGGATGCAGCAGATGTGCTCATAAACATAAATAGTCATTAAGAAGGTTAGAAGATCAGAGAACTCTGCATGTGATGGGCTAACTCTACATTCATTCTGCGTGTGCACCCCTGCCTAAACATAGTGGTTTAGGAGATGTGTTCACATGTCAACCTTGTTTCATGACACTATGTAAATGATGTATTTAATAACTGGAGGTAACTGAATTATTCTTTAGTAGATCAGCTTGCATTTTTCTCACAAAAGGAACCGTGATACCATATATGAGATATGATCACTGGAAGGCAAAATAGGCTCCTAAGGACAACCCAGAAAACATAGCAGAAAATAAACATTTCTTTTTTTATTATATATACACATTCACAGTTTATCTTCATCAATTGAAACTTGATCGCCTTTTTACAATTTAGAGGAAAAGACAGTTTTTAGGGTAGTTAAGCCATGTATCATCAATGCCATGAAGCTAACCTATCAGTTATAATAGCTCCTATAAAATACCAGAGTGAAATTGCAATAAGCCTAGAAAATGGGCTACAAATCCCAGATATGCTCAAGCAAGCACTGAACCAAAAATAAAAATAGGTAGACAGGAAACCAGGAACTAGATAGCATTCATCTAATTCATGACCACTAACAGCAGAGATCATAGGCCAAGGTTTTAAAGCATCTTATTCAGCTCCGCATGGCAATTATCGGACAGAGACTTCAGTTATTAAAAAAAAAACCCCTCCCTCTTCAAAATGAGTTAAATTTCTAGCTGTTCTTTTCTACTCTCTGCACATGCAATATCTCTCATTTCTCACCAGCACCTTATTTTGTTTAGACAAATTAACAACATTCTAAACAATAAAGAATACTGATGCTGCAGTATTTATCATGCTGGAATATGTTCATTACACACTGATAGAGTGTCCTACTTTTCCCTCTTCTTCCAAATAGCATTCATATAAGAAAGGAGTAGATTGCACTACAATGAGTACATTTTATCTTAAAAAGTCCACTCTCTTCTCCATACTCTCCACCTACAATGAACAAACTCTTAAAAATTCATTATACGTTTATTTTAGGAGAAAGCTGTGGGAAAATCCCACTATTTGGATTGTGTATAGAAGCAAAGATAGCTGGATTTTTTCTTGCATTATAAACATAACTATTCCTAAAGCTGAATACACTGAAAAACAAACAACTGTCATTTGTAGACAGACTCTAAAGAGTCTCATTTGAAGGTATGTGCAATGTGTGTAACAGGTGCACCACTAAACTTACTTCTAGTTTTTTGTGTATACCCTTTCCTTCTCACGACAGAAATCAGCTAAACAAAGGAGATTAAGGACAGATTTTCAAAGTGGACTTTGGAGATGGGGTAAAAGATTAGTACAATATTGTACCATATATCCATCCTAGAATACTTTTCATATTAGATAGAATTGAATATCTTGGGTCTTATATTTTTCTTCATAAGAGGGTAAAAGCACGCTTTCATGTTAGATAAATATGGAAAACCGTCTTAAATAAAAGAACAAGAAAACCCCTTTTCCTTCATATAGCTCAGACCAAGCAGTGAGGAACAGTCTTGGACTGTTTCTGCCATTTGAGTGAGTATATACAAAAATTCCATTAAAAGAGAATGGCAGTGGGAAGAGTCTTAGAAAGAAAGTACTAAAAAAGCAAACAAACAAAATAAGCAACAGTGGCATTGCAGTCTTACCATTCTATTGTAGTCTTACCATTCAATTATTTATCCACAACATTAGGACAGAAGCATAAGAGGAATAAACATTTTTTTCAAGTTGTAAGAACAGCTTATTTTAGCTTACAATAATAAAAGCACCTACCAACGTAGTCTGATTTCCCGAAGCCTTTTTCATGTTTCTTGCTGGCATTCCATGAAGATGACTAAATCTACTCTGGAAGCCTACAAATAAGAAGTTGGGGTTGATTTAAGAGTATTTCTTAAACCACACAAACAAGAAAACTATCACTACATAGCAGTCTATTGATCTATGCCACTGACTTCAGTTTTAAAAAAATATATAATATTGCCAAACATAGTACCTGTGCAAACAGGTGGAAACAAGGAGCACAGAATGGGAAAACTGTGAGAAAGACTAAGTTGTCATGCAAAAGAATACGCTCCATACATTTTCTTACTGCAGTTCTAGTTCTACGCAGTTTGCTGCATAAGCCGAGCGCACCATACTGAAGCAGGGGAATGATTTTGCATCACTTACGACTTCTTTAGTACTAGTACTAGAAAGTTTAAAATTTAGTCAACAGGCAAAGACTAGGTCCACAGAAACAATCTCAGGCATGTGGAAAATAAGCCTCACAAAAGAATTTAGTGCATTCAGTGTGTAGAGAACTAGTTTAAAAGTGATTTGACTACTGCTCACATTAAAAAAAAAAAAAAGAGAGAGAACTCTTTCTAGATACGAAAGGAGGTCCTTGTGGCAGATGGAAGGTACAATAAAATTCTTTGGCAGCAAGCTCAGGTCTGACAACTTCAGCCTTGAAATGAGAGTAGGTTCCTAGCTGTGAAGGCAATCAAGTGCTGGAACAACTTACTATTGGATACACTGAATCTACGGTTGCCAGAAATATTTGAGACAGACACAGACAGACACAGACAGACACAGACAGACACAGACAGACACAGACAGACACAGACAGACACAGACAGACACAGACAGACACAGACAGACACAGACAGACACAGACAGACACAGACAGACACAGACAGACACAGACAGACACAGACAGACACAGACAGACACAGACAGACACAGACAGACACAGACAGACACAGACAGACACAGACAGACACAGACAGACACAGACAGACACAGACAGACACAGACAGACACAGACAGACACAGACAGACACAAGCATAGCTTTCTAAAATATATTCTCAATCCCATATCACTACATTCTAAAATTATCACAGAAGCTAGCAACAAAAGGGAATATAAAGATCCCTTTAAGTAATTCAATAATTCTCAATGCAAACATTGTGACAACAAATAAAAGAGTAGGCTATCAAAGTGAGCAACTTTTATACTTTCTGACTTTCCTAACCATTGACAGTTTTCTAATCATTGCTGTCTAATGGTGTCTTAAAAAAGAAGTAGTTTAGGATAACAAACTGGTCAAGTCTTGTCAGGTGTTGTCAAATCTTGTCAACATTTTACATATTCTATAAAATCCACAGACTTTTTTCTACCAAACCCAAGTGATTCTACAGTTTGCATTTGATTATTACCTACCTCTTCTCCCTGAATGGGACATAAGAGGGAAAGTACCAGTTAAGATACTTTCAAAGACTGGATCAGGCAATTCTCTCTCGAGTTCTGGAGAGTCCTCCTGTTCCCACCAAGGAATGACCCCTGTAATTCCACACGCTCCGCCAGATTCATTTTCATGAAACCAGTCACTCTGCTCATCGTCACCTATATGAGGAGAGCATCCCCCCCAAGGCCCCCAAAAAGAGGGAGGAGCAGAGAAGATTAAAAAAATCAGATGTTACCATCAATAAACAATCTGACAAGATAATAATTTCTTTTGCTTTATAGATGTACAACGATGTATATAGCAATTCTATTTGGAAAAATGTGTCTCAGTACCATCACAAGCATCATCAATGAAAATACATACAATGTAATGTTCTAAAACCAATTTAGAATAGTGAAAAACAATAATAAACTAGTTAATCCTTTGGCGATAACTGCAGGGAAATCCATTTAAGTAACTGCACTTTCCATATTAACAAAAACAAGCCTTAATCTCCTGCAGAGAATTAAAAGGTATAAAACTGTGAAACTAGTTCTTTGCAGCTGATAACAGTATATAATTAGCTTAATTTCATGATTTGTGTGGCTAGTAAAAGGGGAAAACAATCATGAACAGATGTGACTAAATGAAATTAATCTGATTAAGTTCATTTAGAAATAAGTTTTGAAAAAGTTGATTTTAAATGAAAACTGACAGTGCCATTTGATTGAGAATCATACTACATTACACTACAAAGCTTGTCATTTTTATTAACAATATTTATAGATCTAATATTTAAATACTAGGAGTCAAAGTCAAATGCAAGACAGGACTGAAAGTTTGATCTTAAGCTTAACTGACATAAAATACACGAGCAATTGAAAATAAATTGCTATGTTTCTTTTAAAACATGTTCTTTTATACCAATTGGTAGTTGACAGTAGATCAGAAAGTATACTTATAATACACGGCAAATATCCTTTCTTGCACTCAAAAATTGCATTCCAAAGGATGTCTTGTGTATTTTAATTCTACTTCAAAGTATCCAATGCCTCACTATTTCTGCATATAAATTATTTCTGTATCTAGTGTTTCAATTTTTAAGTAGGCAGGACTAAATAAGAGATAAATACAACGTTTATCAGATACTTAATTTTCTGTAACAAAAACCAGTTGTGCAAAATTTTATTGCCACTCAGCCCTATAATGGGAAAATAAAAGTAATGAAAACCCAAGCCAAAATTTGAAGAAAAAAAGATTTAACACACCTTCTCCAAACAAATTGCCTCATGGAGAAGAATATATCAAGGCCAAATACAAGAGGAAATGGCTGTGTTGGTTGAGACAAGTATTTCAAGAAAATACAGAATAACTAAGGCCTCTCTCTCACTGGTCACTTGCAAGTGAAATGTGACCTTTAAATGTTGAATGGTCACTACTAACACCAAAATTAGTAGACACTAAAGAACAGAGGAGCTTTTAGAGGAAGGAAGAGAAAAATAGAGCTGGAAAAGGGATTCTTAGGTCCAAGTAGTATTTATGGTTTTTTGTCTGGCACATTTCAGATTACTCTCCACAGATCTTTTGATCCTCATTTATAGCTATGACATTTTACTAAAGTGTCCAGCATTAATTCTACCCTTGTTTCCTTACAGACAGGTATGATTTCTTTGGAACGTGTCTAAGCATTGAACAGAGACAGCATTAGAAAGAAAAAAGCACACCTTTTCAGTAATTCTGAACCACAGATCAACCTAGGATTGAATTCTTTTGCTTAGTTTTCCCAAAAGCTTTTTGTGTAAATAAGATCTGTCCGAATCTTTTGTCATAATATGAAAGCTCTGGATACCCTGACTAATAAAAAGCAATATGGAATGTCAAAAAAAATTTAGTCTTGCTATCCACAGTTTGGCTACAAAAGAAGAATGGAATTCTGCAATCTGGATATCAGAATTGGCTCAAGGACAGAAGTCTGTAACAGGCACGCAAGGCAATCTTGGGAGAAGAAAGAAAACTAGAATTTAAAACTGTAGTTTGTAACATAAGGCAAATTGGGGTTATGGAAAGAAAAGGGAATTTTATTCCAGACTGAAGTATCTATTTTGAATTCTATCTGCTGGAGCCAACCAGGAAATAAATAGTATTGGCATATCACAGAATACAGAATGAAGAACTGTCAGTTCACTGGCCACCTAGTGTATATCTACTACCTTGATTACGTGACTGAAATTAAATTTGAATTTTAGGTCTCTGTCACAAGGTTCAACCCTTCAAGTACCTTCCCATTCAAGTTCACATCTGTTTTCCTCCAAAACGTAATTTAATTCAAAGCATTTGCTTTGAGAGGAAAAGTAGGTGGGCTCAAGCAGAATGGGGCAGGAAAGCAATTATGAATACAAGCTTTTTCATACCGTTTAAAGCATAATGTAAATAAAATGTAAAATGGTAGAGGAAATAATAAATATAAACTGGATACTCCAATTCAAAAAATAGGGTAAAGCAATCTTAAACAGTGCTCACTGACAGATTTATGAAAAGTCACTATAAAAAATACCAGAAAACACACACTGCGGAAAAACAGAGTTGAAAAACATTAAGATAAAACCAGCTCTGGTCCTGTTTTTCTTTTCTTCTTTCTTTTTTTTTTTCTTTTTTTCTTGTTTGCATTTAATGAATACTGTGTATATGAGGGGCCCGAGATATGAGGGTGTCACTCACCACAGGTCTGAACTTAGAACCCTGGAACTTGCTTTTAGTACTGCTTGCTAGGCACTTCTGCATATAATTGAAGTGTAAGGTATTCCAGACAAGTAAGAACCAACTCAACTTAGATTGAATAAGAGTTTAACATGTTGGCTTAGGGCTAACAGAACAAACTGCCGTATAAATATTCTTCATCAGCTACTGAAAGGATGATTATATTCCACAGTACTGTATCTCTACAACTGCAAAACGTCTAAATGATAATGAGGATTTATTGTTTTAGTCTATAGGGTAAACAGATTTTATTGATATTCACTGGCTGCCTCCAAGTCAAACTCAAGATTCAAGTTTTTCTTACATCAGAGTTCTACAAACTGTCTGCCCCTTCAGTCTGGAATACCTTATAAAGATAATTAGCACTTTGGAATTACTTTGTATAGGTATCACACACACAAAACTCAAAATAGCTCTCTTACATTGAAGTTACATTACTCATTAGCTAAGTTTTTAGGTAAATGATCCAAAGTCTCTGAAAAAAAGTACTACTACTGTAAATGGACTCTTCAAGATTAAAACATTTGGCATGATAATTCAAACCTTAAGGTCAAAGTTATCTGTCACAGTAAAAAGAATAAAAACTACAGTCAACGTCTTGGTTTTTTGGCCGTCCAGACGGCTTCTGAATGTCTCCAAGGATGGAGAAAACCTCTCGGAGCAACCTGTTCCAGTGCTCAGTCACTCTCACAATAAAGAAGTCTTTTTCTTCTTATATTCAGATGAACCTTCCTTTGTTTCAGTTTGTGCCCACTGCCTCTTGTTCTGTTGCTGGGCACCACTGAAAAGAGTCTGACTCTGACTTGTTTACACCCTCCTTTCAGATATTCATACACATTGATAAGATCCCCCTCTCAGCCTTCCCTTCTCCAGGCTAAACGATTCCTGCTCTCTCTGTCTTTTCTCATATGAGAGCTTGCTCTAGTCACTTAATCATCTTGGTAGCCCTTCGGTGGACTTGTGCCAGTAGCTCCGTATCTTTCTTGTATTGGGGAATCCAGCACTGGACACAGCACTCCAGATGTGGCCTCACCAGGGCTGAATAGAGGGGAAGGGAGGTCCCTTGACCTGCTGGCAATGCTCTTCCTAACGCAGCCCAGGATACCATTGGCCTTCTTGGCAACAAGGGAACATTGCTGGCTCATGGTCAATTTATTGTCCACTAGGACACCCAGGTCCTTCTCTGCAGGGTTGCTTTCCAGCAGGTCAGCCCCAACCTGTCCTAGTGAATGGTGTTACTCATCCCTAGGTGCAGGACTCTGCACTTTCCTTTACTGAACTTCACGAAGGTTCCTCTCTGCCCATCTCCCCAGGCTGTTGGGGTCCCTCTGGAAACACAACTGCCTGGTGTATCGGCCACTCCTCCCAATTTTTTTTTCTTTCTTTCTTTTTTCTTTATCACCAGCAAACTTGCTGAGGTTGCTGCCCATCATCCAGATCATTAATGGAGAAATTGAACAGTATTGGACCCCATATCGATCCCTGGGGTACACCACTATTTACTGTCCTCCAACTAACAAAGTTGGACTTGACTAATGCATATAAAGATGCAAGAACATTATGCATACAAAAGGAAAGTTTTGAATATCTGTTGCGCTTTAAATTACTGAAGAATCTTTAGGTACATCGCACTGTTCAAATGTTACTGAGGAGAGAGCTTGTTTAGAGTATCTCTGAATGAAAACAGACTATGCAATACTGCCACATTTATCCAAAAAGCAAACAAAATCCAAAAGACTCACTCAGAATTAGTTTGAAAGGCGGTACTATGATCATGCAGTCTTGTGAAAAATCTGGAGCAACTGAGGTATTAAAACCTAGCCAAAAGCTATCTTGAAAAACAAGATTTGTAATACAGTAAACCTACATACAATCTTTTGGAGACTAATGTTATTTATATTATGCTCAAGTTATTTATATTAAGTCATAGTTTCAGGATACCCTGCCACAGCATTTCAAGAACCCTGAAAGAGAGCTATACTTCAACTCATTAAAACAGTAATAGCAGCTGAAATACAGTAATCAACCTACGAAATAACTTGTAACGCTTACAGCATTTCAACTGATGTGGTTTGAGGGGTGGAGAAGAGAAAGATTGTTTCAATACCTTGTCTTCCCTCATCATTGGTGAACAAACCAGCATCACTGCTGCTCAGACTGCTGGATTCACTGTAATAAGAGAAAGAAAGAAACAGATCAAAAGAACAATTGATCTTTCAGTTGTACAATTTTAAGGAGACAAGGCTGTGCTCATATGGAATTTAAGTCCAACAAGGATCTGAAAGAAAATAAGATGATTCTTTTTTAATCAAACTGCAAATATCCTAGTTCCATTAACTATAAAGCATATTATTTTTGGCACATAAAACCACGGGAATCTAATGGTACCCTGACAGTAAGCCAGATGTGACTGCAACAAGGTGCTGACACAATTGATGCGTTTTATTATCTGCTTCCATCAAACGCTCACTAGTCCTTTCTTATGCTGTGCAATTCAGCTTGATCCTGGAACATCACTGCTCAATAACATGGAAAAAATCTCAATCAAAAGCAGTCTAAGCCTTTCTTCAGCACATGAAATATAAGAGTCTGAAGACAGAATTACCTTTGTAAACATCATTTGCAAATATTCTGGAAAATACACTACTTCAGGATTCACTACATATTACTTGGCAAGAAAGAAAAAAGTTTACAGCGACGGTAGCCCATTAAATCAAAGTAAAGATCACCCTGAAGAAAATGAATATGATAATAGGATCATAACACCAACAAAAAAAGGCAAGTTACAATTTACTTTTCCATAACTTCTGTCATGGCCTTAAAATCAGAATATGTGCACACAGTATGCACACACTTCTCTAAATTTGAAGACTCCAATTGGGAACATACTTTCTTCTTTGTTGTATACCTATTACTACAAACAGTATTCTACTTGTTTCCAAATACTGAAATAGTCTCTTGTCTTTTAATAACATAGACCACAATCTGATGAGCATCACATTAAAGCATTTTTTGTTTAAAGAAAAGGTTTCTGTAAGTATAGTAGCTCTATTAAGGAAGTAATATATCATCAAAATTTAATCATACTATACTTATATTGCAGAAGAATCTGAAAAAGTCACCTCAGTTCACCTAACAAATTCAAGTACAAGTTATAAATTCTATGGCTACTCTCAATGTTGCATAAAAGCTATGTAAAAAGAAACTGAGATCTGTTTTTGGCTTTCTACCTTTATTCAAACTACAACACACATGCAGTCCTATACTTGAATTCAAGTGATTTAATATATTATTTTTAGTTATTCCCTCTACATATCTAGATTAGTTCTATTTTTGTTTCTAAATATCTAGCATGCTTAGGAAAATTATTTCTTTTTAAATGTTCATCTCAAAAGTAAGCCTCAATAATTTTCAAGCTTCTAGAATCAATTATGTAAAATTAGTCTAATTTATGTTTAATTGGAACTGTACACTTGTTTTTACATCTTCATTTTGGAAGCATTCCAACAGGATTTGAAACCGAATATGATATCAGGAACCACAAAGCAGTTATCTGCAGCTATCATTTTTATATATACACACAGCTCTGCATTTGAAGAATAAGCTTGCTTAACCTTTGCTATACCTTCTATTTATAGGTATTCTTACTGTATATGCAGTACTTATACCATTGCTTATCCATAATACAATAAAAATGAGACTTAAGAACTTAAGTTGGGTAGGTGCCCTGAATAGAAGAAACATGACAAGCACTAAACTATGAGAATGGATCCATATTTAAAAGGGGGTGACCAAGATTAGAACCTCCTAATGCTGTAAAGCTGGGCAAATCCTAGCACCTTCTCTCTAGAAAACATCCCATCCTCACTTTAATTACAGCTTGGATAGCATTACTGTTCTTACATTTCAGTGTGCTATTTTATATCATACATCTTTCTTTAGAAAAAGAACACTCCCTTTTCATAGATTCTCCCTGTTCATTTATTGTTGTCTATTTAAAGGCTTTTTTTTTTTTTTTAATGAAAGAATTAGGAAATCTTTGCAACTATGGTATTTTGGCTTCTTCCACCAAAATTTCTAACTTTGAGAAAAACAGCTTCCTTCAACAAAACAAAAAAACGCCCAAACAAACAAGAAAAAACCCTTTAAATGTGCACATAATTCTTACTGTAGGAATAGCCAGTTCATGAAGTCATAAACACTGGAAGTTTTCAGAGGTACACTTAATGACAGGTTTTTTGTTTGTTTTGTTTTTTAAATCATAAACTACAGCCCTGGCATATTTACGGTAGCCAGTGTTCATTTTCCTCAGGCCACAGTCAAACAGGGCAGGGATTAGAGCTGAGATAATTGCTACATGGCAGTCCTTTAACTGAATAAACACAAGACCTCTGGAATTAATTTATTACTATCTAAACACATGAAAGCTGTTATGATGGAAGTTATTTCCAGTTTTAATACAACTTTGCACTTTAGACTGTTAGTTTCTTTGCTTTGTAACAAAAATTCCTCTTTCAGCAAGAATTCCAGGAAAAAGAAAAAAAATCCCACAAGTTCTATAAAATAAGGTATGCAAGTAAAGTCTGAAGGAAAAAAAACTTTCCTCCCCGCCAAGCCCAAAAACCTAGCTTTCACAGCTTTACTTATACATCCATGAAAACAAAGAGGAGGGCAATTTTTATAAGTAGTCACCCTTCAAAGCAAGTTGCCCTATGCCCTGGTTTCCTATGGACTGGTGACCTTTGTTTACTAATTAATCCTGTCCTCAAGAAGTGATCAGCCACTGCACTCACAGGGATAAGCAAGCTGCTGAGTCTCTCGAAGAGGGCAATTTAGATTTCTCCTCTACTCAGTCATCTTTATAAAAGCTTCTAGGAATTAAATATCATTCAGAACTCCATGCCTTGTCAAATATGTTTGAAACTGGCCAAGAAATTAAGTACTGGGGATGAGGAAAAATGAGGAATGGATAGGCTCTGATCACAAAAGTCTCATAGTTCTAGGTCTCAAAAGTAGCCTCTCATGAATTCATCTTTGGGATCATTTAGACACTGACATTTTAATAGCTTGAAGATTCCTCCTTCTACTACTGAATCCTGCACTTAGAGCGTTACTGTTGTGTGGCACCGATAAAACACTCCAAAGAAGTATCACTTGCTCACTAAGCATTTTTAATGTTATTTTAAAATAGTATAATACATATTTGAAGTGCACATAATGTTACATTGCATGTATATACTGAAACATTCTCCTCACCAGTTTAGATCCAAGGAATTTAACTCCTACTTCAGGAAATTGCTGTTAGGATTAACTATCAGCTTTGCTTTTTAAAACAACTAAAAAAACACCTCTCTATAATTTGGGGGTACAAGTGTTAAACTGTATGCACACAAATATACAAAGCTTATTTTGTACATTTTTTACCTTGTATTTCCCTCCCCCAGTAAGCATTGCTGAAAATGAGTCTTATCCAAGATGCTTGATTAACTCTCCATATCTTGCGCAGTCTTAGAAGATGCCTATTCTCTTTTAAAGTCTCAGCCTTTACTTATAAAACAATCTCGTAAGAACAGAGTTTGATAGTTGTTTCTGATTCTTCCAGTTAAATGATATCAGCAAATAATACAGGCAATGTTGTACTTAAGCATAGCTAGTTTAAAACTGGAGTTAAAGTGATTCAGATATAAATTGTTCAGACACAGTATGGATATTAAAGGCTTAAATCTGCTGGATTTCTAATCACATTTTTGATTAAGAATTTTCTAATTCAGTGATTTCCAAACCTTTTCGAACAGATGACCATTGCAAGAAGTTTTCCAGAATCATGGATCATCATTCAACCATGTTCATGAGCAGAAAACACTATGAAGATGAGGTGGTTTTAAAGGCCATTTATTGGGGCCACAGATAAGTTTTTGAAGTACAATTTAAGAAATGACAACAGTAAGTGTAACAAAACATTAAGTATTTCAAAGAGAAGAATGGATTTTTAAAATCAATAATGTTTCTTTAGTGAAAAAGAAATAGGATAGTCTGACTGACCTGGAAGCAGCACACTGAGAATCTACAAGATTTTCATATTGGTCACACCTCCCTCTACTCAGAAGCTAGCTACAGCTTTTTGAGTTTGAGAACTGTTACCCTTGTGGCTTGACAGAAAATCATTAAAAGTTAAAATAAAGTAATAAGAATATAAACATATGATAAACTATGAAATGGCTTCTCCAAAGAAACTTTCAAACCACCTATCTTTAGGTACTAAACTTGGCAACACAGACTTACAGTACTGAAGAAGAGGGAAGTCTTCTAAAAGCTCCCTGACAACACATTCTTCCTAACTTACTTGTCTAAATGAGACACCTGAAGTTAAACTGGCTGCCCTAAAAGTACTGCTTTTGCTCTAAAACAATTATGAGGACATTAGGGACAATCTTTAAGGCTCAGGATTCCTGTGGTTGTTTCAGTTGCTTATCTTTCTCAGGTGAGGGACAAAACCACCGTGTAATAAAAAGACTCTGAACTTTTCTAACAATAACTTGTGTTAGTCAGTTACCAATACTCCTGTTATTACAGTAACTGAGCTGTTTTAGCCAAAGCCCCTAGGTGCTATCCCAAAATTTAAATTCTACTCATCGAATAAGCAAAAGACAACAGTACAGATAAAATGCCTGAGAAACAGGAACACTGTTGCTGTCAAGCAACTGAGCAAAATTATGTGTTTTAATACAAGTCTTTCCTGCTGACAGTTCTGCATTCAGAATCAGACACAAAGGATAAACATAATCAGGCTTACCAGACCCTGCAGGTAAGATCCCTTGGGTATGGTGGAAAAAATGACTTACACCTTACTGTGTTGTCAAAATAGTACTTTGGAAACAATTACCATTGTAGTATGCCTGCTGTCTGGAATGGATGGATGAGGTGTACTGCCAAAGGGTCATCATTCCCCCATTTTTCTAATGGCAAGCTCAGGTGTTTCTGAACTGTAAATTGGTTTTTACATTTCGTAAGTGATGTATATCCTTGGCAACCTGCAGACTTTTTATGCCGGTGACATATCAGAACATACTGTCTAAATGGTGAACCTAAACACCGACAACCTTTCTGATGAACAGGGATAACAATCAAAGAACCAATGTTTAGAAATTGGAAAATCTTAGTTTTCTGCTGTGAAAGTCTGAGAACTGTCACCAGTTGAAACACACAGGAAAACAACATTTTAATGGTTCGTGTATTCTGTCTTGTCATTCTTAATCTCGAAGAACCCTGAGTAGCTTATTAAAACAGGTACAATTGCTGCTTGCATTTTAACTCTGAAATTAAAAAGAATTCCAAAGGTTGCCAATATCTACACTAACAACAGTAATATAATCAAGCAAGTATTATCCAAAGATTCTGTAAGAAGAAAGAGAAAGAATAACCTGTCACTCATGTTCTCATCTGAGCCCTTTTGTTCCTCATACTCCATTTTGTCCTTATTTGCTTGGTTCACTTCTTCATTTTCTATAACTACTCCTTCATCCAAGATTTCTGGCCCTTGTCGAGCTGCAGCTACTTTTCTTTTTTTCACTTTGCTCTTGGAAAACTCTTGATGTTGGTATGATTTATTGTCATTGTCCATTTCTTGATCTCTGCTGCTATCCTGACGTTGAGTTATTGTCAGTGCATTAGAGACTTCTGATGGCAGGTCTATGGCCATCCGCTTCACTTTTCTTCTCCTACGCAGAGTTCTGTTTCCTAAACTGTCAACAGCCAAATCTGGTTCATGCCACAGAGGTCTTTTGCCTCTAATGTTATTTAAGTTTGAGGAAGGTCGACGTTTAGCAACCAACAACTGGTCATCAGAGTCACTGTGGTCTTTCTTATTAGCATGACTTTCCCTGTAGTCTTTGCTTGATTCTTCCAAACTGGAATCAGAACCTTCACTTAAACAGTGACCAGTCTCCCAGGGATGATGGGTGGTAAAGGAACGTCGCTTTCGTCCCCTCCTTTTTCTTGCCTGTCGCTTTAGAAGACAAGACACACTTCGAGAATGATCTCCAGTATCAGCAAAACCTCCTCTAGCTTGCTCTGAACTTTCTTCCAGTGCTGAGACCAAGTCATGGACTAGCTCCTCCATAGTCCTACTGAAATGCCTGTATTTTCCATGAAAGCAAAAAACAAAACAAAAAATAATGAATCAAAGATGTGTTAGTGCATCAACTCTACAACATTTTAATCTGTCAAAATTATCTGAGTCTCTGCAATGTAGTCTCAGTGTCAGCTAATCCTACACAATTTACAACCTACCCTAGTATACATTACTTTTAAAAGGCATCATGCCTAATTTCTGTCTTGGAAACAAAAGCAGCATCTTTCTCTAATTTGCTTCTGACCCTACTAATATTGTTAGATTTTATTTTTACCTCATCATATTTTTATGTTTTTCAGGGATTCAGTGTGGTAACTGCAACAACAGACCAAGACCATTCAATAAAAGTGTAGGCAGGGAGAACATTTTATATTTATGAATGGGAAATTGAATAGATAATATTCCTCCTTGATAGTATATTATGGAGTTCTGTTTAAGAGCTGTCATTAGGATAACAGATTTTTAAGGATAATTATCTCTTGATGCTACCTAAATGCCAAGGTGGAGTTAATACAGTAATTCTTTGATTATATATTACTTTTTTTTTTTTAATAGCAACTAATTCTGTCTTTCCAAATGGCTGGTATTCATTTGATTTTTTTTAAATACTGATTTAGTGGAGCGATATTGAGAGAGTGTACCGCTACAGGTAATTCCAGAGGATTAAATGTGATGTTTCCCACCACCTCCAGGTACTCACTTCCATAAAATCATATACTTGTGAAAAGAGAAAGAGAAAAAAAAGAAACCCTAAACGCACAATATCCAATTGAAGATTTATCCTTTCAAATATTTCTCTCCTCCCTCCTCAAATTTCACTAGCATTTAGCATGTCTTCAACTCAATATGCTTCAGAAAGTTCACCCATGCATTACAAGAACATAATTATTAAAAAAAAGAGACATTAACAGATCACTGGTGAACTCTACAGAGAAGGTTTATAACCTTCAGAGAAGGATTAAACACACTGATCAGATTCTCACACCAAAGTATCAGAAGTCCCCTTTCTTTTAGGTAAACCTGAAATGAATGTTAATGATCATTACTACATTATGCCAACTGATAAATATGGAAGAGAAAGTACATTATGTAGAGGCATGTTTAAAAGCAAGACTATTCACGTTGTTTTCCAATAAGTGTTGATGGAGGCATCAATGAATAATTTTCTATCCATATTAGAGGAGCTATAGATGGAGAGAAATTATGGATGCATAGCACACAGGTTCTCTAACTTACCACAAACTCCAATGTTAAAGGTGCTCAGATGGGATGACTGAATGGACAGTCATGAATGCAAAGCACAGATTTTAAATATTAATGAGGGAACTGAAGAGCATATTTATTTAAGAAGAAATTCAAGCTGGTCATGAAATATCTTACTTTAAGAAATGCTATATTCTCCTTTAAAAAGGCTTTCAGAAACACTTATTTTAAACATTTCAGTTGCAAGATATAGGTCATCAAAAAAGTAGAGAGTGACATAAATTCATGCTCACTTTGAATTCCTGAAACTACCATGTCACTTGCATTTATTTCTAATACTTTTGTTTCTAACTTGCTGTAATCTCTAGTCCTATTACTCCTCCTTAATTTGAGGTTTTCTTTGGTTCTCAGTACAGCAGAATCTTCATATAATTTTTTAAGGGGTGACACACAGCTCTGGAAGAATAGCACAGTTCTCCTTAATCCATTTGGTTCTCAGGAATCACAACCTTCATAATCACACACACAAAAAATTTCTTAGAAGCAAGATATGCAGTGTAACAGGAAAAGCATTCCAAACAAAGCAATGATTATCAGAAAGTTCAGAGAGAAAAGGAGAAGTGACAGCCAATTAATCCAGAATTTACTTTTAGTGACAGGTGGCATTACAATGATTTAAAACCAATCCTTATTTTTAGTTCTCAAAACTTCAATTATTGCAGGTTTTTTCACCTGTGTAGTAGGAATTTTAACCAGTAATAGAGGTAAGTCTGTATATATTTGTGCATGTCTTCTATACATGAGGCTTAAACAGTATACAAAGTCTGATACATCAGCGCATATTTCTCTGCAGCTAGAATAACTGCACTGTAGGGAGGGCACAAGATTCTTTAGCCTCATTTTGAACACCCATGAAGACAGTTATCTTTTCAGGTACACATCAGATATGATGCTCTTGAGATATAAGGGGCTTTCTAACACTTCTGAGCTGATATAACAGGAGGGAAAGGCTTAGACAGATGTGCTCCAGTGGATTTATTTGGGTTAGTTTGAGAAATTACTTCCTCCAGCTACCTGCCCAGCCCTTCTGCCACAGGTTTTTACATCCATATTAGAGCTGAACCAAGGAGAGGTGCACCAACAACTCAACTAGCGGGCATTACCCTACTCACCTCAAAGAGGACAGGCTTCTGCTACCATGCCGGAATGTGAACTGGAAGAAGCATGTATATAATCTCTTTCTGCCCATTGTACTGCAAGGGTAGTAGCAGGAAGTAAAGGGAGAGGGGGAAAAGGCCTAATGTCTCAGGCCACAGTTTATGATGAATTTGTTCAACTCACAGTCCCTAATCCATATGGATAACTGTATCATCAAAATCAGTGTTGCTCCTAGAACAGGCATACCAATTTATTCCGGATAATGGCATAAGCACTATGGTAAAGTTACTCCAGTTCTATGAAATACTGTAAGATCATACAGAATATATCCACTTTGCATTCATATATCTGATCTAACCTTGTCCTGAATTTCTCAATAAATACAAATGGTGTCAGTTCAGAAGACAAAACTTAAGAGTGAACATCCTTAAATGTTTTGGAAGTAAGGGGATAGTACGATTCTTAAAAGGCCCTAGGCAGCAAGGCACTTAGTTCCCATCAGACAGCAACTTTAAATCTTATGAGCTCCTGCAATTCATCTTTTCTCCTGAATATTAAGTCTCTTCATTGATCTCAAAGCTGCAGCACCTGAATTGAATAATAGCTGTAACAGGGCAATGACCTTGTTTACCCTACAAATTACAGACATGATCTCATGTATAATATAGCTGTACCCTAACTGCATTATATCTTGGAAAGATCAGACAAACTCAAATTATAATTACTTTAGCATGCTTCCTTAGTACAATTATGAGAATTACTTCATCAGTTTGGGACATCAGAAGCTTCTGTGTAATACACTCAGAATACACAACACATTGCACTTCATCTTTTCACCCTCACTGCACTTTCAACATGCTAGTGGATCAATATTAAACATTTACTACTCCTGAAAATCCAAGAAATCACTTTTGCTTAATTTTACTGGATCTTCTATTTCTCTTGCTATGGTTAAAGAAAAAATGGCAACAGCAACCAGGTAGAACAGTTAACTTTGAAAATAAATTTTCAGACTCAGGAGCACGTTTTTATTACAGCACTATTTATCAGACAATTCCAGTTTCCACAACTTTCTATATTGTTCACAATCGACTGTCAAGCTTTTATTCCAAAGCTATGAAGTATATTTTAATTATTTCTGCAGATGTTGCTTTAGTAAAATTATCTGTGCAGAAAATAGGTTGAAAAATAACAATAATGGATGTCAGAAAAAAAGTTTTAAAGATGTAATCAGCAAGTACCTACTGCATTCAGTAAGATGAGAAATTTTAAAGCTTGTAATACAGAACACAGGACAACATATTAAGATACATAAAATATTAAGTTAAGCCACAGTTTAGTATGACTCACACAAGGCTATAAAAATGCTGTTACAGCAGCAGCCCACAGCTAGCAATAAACTGTAATGTCTTTGCTAGGAGAAGATACTATTTTACTGTAAGAAAATACAGTTTGCCTACACTGACCTTTACATTTACCTGAACCAATTTTAATGTAGTTCACCAAAGGCTGACCCATTTCTCTATCTGTTACCAGAAACAACAATAAAAGTACTGTTTGTAGGAAATGACATAACTGCTTTTAGGTACTCCGAAACAGTTAACACAGCTTGTGGTCACCATTATCATTCAGTATCAAAACCCCTAATTGAAATAACAGGCATTTACTTTTTCAGTGCGATCAAGTATCATATTTCTAATTCACTTCCCACCTAAAATGCCTGACAATGTAGAGGTCTTACCGCTCACAAAATCTCTCAAATTCTGAAAGGAGAACAGTAACTGTCAATAAGAAGTCTGGAGGAAAGCAGTTCCCTCAGAACCATGATTTTTGCTCTCTTCACAACCAATCTTGATGACCACAAGCTAAAAGCACATGAAAAAATCAAATATTTCCACGAACATTGGGACTACGAAACATGATTTTCTACAGTCTTTTCTCATGTAGATTCTCTGGTGTCTCATAGCATTGCTGTCCTCATAGTTTACCTTCATCCTCAGACAGGCACTAAACCAAGTTCCATTTCTCCACCTCAGAAGTTATTTTCACAACGCCTCAGAAACATAATTTTGAGAACTTTGCTTTACTGCTGAATGTGAACAAATGTTGATTTAAAAAAAAAAAAAAAAAGAAGAAGAAAGAGAGAGCACATGCACGAAAGAGCGAGAAAGAAATATCACTGTTCCTTGGGCTATACTTAAAGGGGAAAGTAAAATGGATCAACTCACCTTAATTAAAAGTCTTAAATAACTCACAAGATAAAGTGGTAGATTAGGGTATAATTGATAGACCTATGTTATGTAAAAGCTTATAGCACACATCAGAAACAGAAAATGGGGCTAGATTATTTAAGTTTGCTTGTCATCACTCATCATTGATTAAGAGGAGAACATAAAGCATCCAGGCCACATCTATCTATATCTTTACATGTTCTCTGCTACACAAAAATACAAAGCAACCAATATGCATTCTGTCCCTGTACAAAACATTGCTGGGTGGCATAACAGCTAGCTATCAAGCTACACAGAATTGCAGTATCCTTATCTACTCTTCTACCTTTAACAATCCTGCCCAGTGCTTGCTGTAGAGACTGAGTCAACACACAGGCAACACATTGAGGGTATCTTTAAAATTCAGATCAAAGAAATTTAATACAAATTTAATTTTTGTTTTAACGAAACAAAAATCAGACAGTGTCACCACAGACAAACTTAACGAAACTGAATACCAAAACCCATAATTATTCCAAGTTTCATGTAAGGTAGTACGAACAGAGGCAAAAATCTAAGACTCTCGAGACAAGTCAGGATATTGTATTAAAGCATGTCCGTATCTAAAAAGGGAAAAATAAAACCAAAAACCCTAGGCTATTTTTCATCTTCAAGGTATGCCAACTCTCCTTTTTTGCAGTAAGTTACATTTGTATATAAATCAGTTTTGCAAAATAGAAATACAGAAGGATTTTGTTTTTAAATTTAAATTTACAAGAATCATCATTCTTCAGCTAAAAACATCTACTTGCTACCCTTGCTAGAGTTTTCTATCATTCTTTTGCTATCAAATTTACAGCTCCCATATGTTTTTGTAGATAACTAGCAGCAACTTTTTGGTCTTCCCATCACATACTACCCATCAATTGTTGGTACCAACCCTGCATTTGAGAGACTTTTAGACAAGCTTTGGAATACCCCTACACTTGACCTATATAAGAAAAAGTTATAAGTATTCGAGAAACAATGAAATTTTAACTAATTATGCTGAAGATCTTCTTAAAAATTAGCACCAGGGCAATTTGTAATAAGTACATCTGACTTTTCTACAATTGCTGATTACCTAAGAAAGTACAACAATATAATAAATCCCATCTAAAATTTCACACAACATTCTCCAGAAATATTTAACAGAGAAAAAAAATGTTCAGTATAGAGCAATGGTATACAGTCAGAAAGATGCTGACATGAACTGCATTTAACAAAGCTCTAATGCAAATGAATTGGTCAGCCAGAAATGAGATCTGGAGCAATTTATCAAGAGAGGTAGCAATTCTTACAATCCTGTTGCTGCCATTTACTGATATGCTTGCCCTTTTCAGAAGCATGGCTTCATTAATTAATTGTCAAGGTGGAGAACCACATGAGCTGTCAAATGATGGTAATATGCTGTAACATCAAAGTCATTGTTGGAAGAATCAGAGTGCCCAGGACACATCCAAAATGCAAACAACTTCTAAGTTGCCATATGTACTCATAAACAAAAAAAATTTAGCTTCAGAGGAGCTTTAACACCCAAAATGAACAATATAATTCTGAGGCAGATCAGAATCTACTGCAGATCTACTGTAGATCTGCAGAATCTACTACCTTCCTTAGGGCCTTAATGTTTTTAGGAAGCCAAAATTCTCAAGTTTCCAAATCAAATCACTACACCTTGAAAAAATATTTTCCTTCATTTCTTTAATATCACATTTCTCTCAAATGGATTTCCCTTAAAAGATAGCTTCTGAAATAACTTACATACAAGGATGAGAAAAGACAGCAGCTCCGATGAGTAGTCAGAGATTTAACAGACCCTCATAGCTGTTAATTTAACATTCCAATAGATAGTAAGATTTCGATTATTTTCTCTGTACTGAATTCCTCCGCGCTGTGTATTTGGACAAGCAAAACCACTACTGTCTGATGACAGTTACAAAAAAATATGTCAAGTTCCCATTTCTTGTGTTGCTGAACACTGTTTTTAAAGCCACTGGAACCAGATTATTTTATGTGGACACAAAATAATAAAATTTAAAGACAAATGACAGGTCAGGTATACAATGAAAACTTTCTCAGAGTAAGGATATGCACTAGAAATGTCTCAGGCAGTGTTCCTACTGAACACTTTTTAAGACAAAAGACTTCTGCCAGTACAGCATACATCATTCTCTGAAAGTGCCATGAACTACACCAGCAAAAGTAGAGTTATATTCAAGCCAGGCAAATTCACATGCCTAGGAAAACTAGCAAACTTTTTCTAACACATATATAGCATGCTGGCAAATACAACCCATTTGAGAAGGCTTTTTAATTAATAAAAATGTGAGAAAGCCATGAAAATACCCACAGGAAAAAGAAGTGGTATTAGTAGCAGAAGTGGGGGAGGAAAAGAGTTTACTATTTCAGGAAGCTGAATGCTAAGCCTTTCCTCTCTCTCTTCTTCTCCATCCACAGAAAACAAAAGCAGATTTAAGATCTGGGTCCCCTACCTGCAGATATCAGTATACATAGTACAATAAGGCCTTCTTGTTCTTCCTCAGCAATTACGCAACTAAAATTAATTATCATCAACATTCAAAAAAAAAAAAAAAAAAAAAAAAAAAAAAAAAAGCCTCCCCATAACCATTAACAAAAATGAAATTCACTAGAAGCTATCAGTTCAAATGTACAATACTCCAACTAGTGCAAGCTTTCATAATATACACAGAACAATCTCAGGACCAATTTTAACCAAAAAAGTTTTTCCACAAGAATGACTTGCAGCCTACACCAACAATAAAACAATAGACCATGTAATTTGCAAAGGTTTCTCTGCTTTCATCTTTGGAGACATACACTGGGGAAAAACAAAACAAAAGTATCCTTTTCATCACTAGTTAGAGGGAAAATATTTTACAATATTTCTCCTCCATTTCACATGAAACAGTCTCAATATTTTACATAGTCATCTAAAGTTTTCCAAGCAATCTGCTTCTTTAAACAATGTTAACACACTGTTTACAGAAGGTTTGGAAGCCACAAGACACCTAACATTTCATGAAGAAAATGAAATGCTTCCCTATTGGTTGTTTGGGCCATCTTGCTTTCATCAACAATTGCTCCACTACTCATCTTTCTACCGCTCCATGACCTGCTAACAAAACTTGCTTTTCCCTCTTCTCTGCACATGCCTTCCTCCTGTCTTTCCTCTTCTTTCTGTTACTCAATTTTCCCTTTCTACAGCCCCATAATAAAAAAAAAAAGTTATTTAGAATCATTTTGCTAATATCTGGAATTACATAAAACAGTAAATCCGTGAATTATATTGAACTACAACTGTGTACATGCTTCTTGCTCACAAGTTATAACCACACTTGTTGATTCTTGTTTCGGACAAAATATAACAGTTTCAGAACAGCAACTATGCCTAGCTATATGTTTCTGCAGCCTGTATCACAAAGGAGGTAGCCCTTTGGGGTCCACCACAATTAAAAACAAAGTAATAGATCTGCAATGAAAGTTTTGTTTGCTTGCTGTCGTCTTTATGAGGGAGGATAGGTTTCTTCTCCCACCCCACTGCTCCCTTATAAACACAGGGAGCCTTTGAGACATGCGAGTGGCACCTGCCAGGCCTCGCACCCCTCCTCCCTCGAGGCCTCTGGCAGAGAGAAAAGCACCGGCGTGCCGGTTTCCGCGGCGGCGCAGGCCGGTCCACCCGCTGCCCGCCGGGGCGCTGCGAGGGCCGGAGGAAGCACCTCTCCCCAAGTTTCCAAGCCTCGCACCCGGCACCGAGACGGGCTCCCCCGGAGGCAGCGGGCTCCCACCCCTTCCCCGCTTGCCCTCGGCCCCAGACAGCGGCACGTCCCCCGCGACACGCCGCAGGACAGCGGGAGGCAGAGACGCCCCCTCCCCCCGCGGCGGCCCCGCGCTCGCCCCGCCACCCCCGGCCCGGCCTCACCAGCTCTTTCTCGCCGCCTGAGCTCGGGTCGGGTTAGGCTCAGCGACCCGGAACATGAACCCGGCGCCTCCCCCGGCCGCTCCCCGGGGAGGCTGGCGCCGCTTCGCAGAGACTGGGGCAAGCGGAGACGGGCCGAGGGGCGCCGCGGCGGAGGCTGGCAGGCGAGGGCCGGGCAGGGAGGCTGCGGGCGGCCAGGGCTGCTCCTCACTCCCCCATGATGAGAGCCCGGAAGCAGCTGCGGCACCGGCAGGAAACCGGGCGCGACCATCACGCCTCTTCCCCTCCCCTCCCGCTCCGGGCCGCTGCCCGCGGGCGGCGCGCCCCGGCCCGCCCCTCGCCGCGGCCCCGCTGCGGCCCGCGGCCCTGCTCCGCGGGGCTCCCGCTGCCGCCCGCGCCCCTCCTGCCCCGCCGGCGGGGCGGCGGGAGGACCCGCCACCCCCGCGCCCGCGCGGAGTGGTACGGCCCCGTTGCCATGGTGGCGGCGTCGCGAGGGAGGTGGAGGGAAGCATGGCCACCTTGGCCAGGCTGCGGGCGAGGCTGCCGGCCCTGCGGGAGGAGTGTTTCCGTCGGAACGGGTAACGGGGGCGGCGCGGGGGCCGCGGCGACACGCACCTCCTCGGGCTGGGCTGGCGCTGCCCGCCGCCGTAGCCCCGGGACAGCCCCCGGGCTCCCTCCGTAACGAGATGGCGGCGCTCCTCCGCCCTCCCCGGCGGGCGGCGCGGCGAGGGGCGCTCCCTGCGCCCCGCCGTGCGCTGCCGCGCGCCCAACGGCCGCGCGCCCAACGGCTGCGGGCCGCGCCTCCAACTGCCGCGGGCCGCGCGCCCAACCTACTTCCCGCGGCTGGGGACGGCCGGGGGTGGCCGCCGCCCCGGGAGCCCCTGTGCTTTTAGGGAGACCGTTCATACCCCGAAAAAACGACTGACCTTCCTCTCCTCCGCTGCCTGCTAAGTCAGGGCGAAGAGTAGCGTCCTGAAACTCAGCGTTTGCCGCTGAAACTTCCGAGCGTTTTCAGCGGTGCCTTTCCTCTTTGTCTCTCCTTAACTAATCTTGAACAGAGCTGAGTTACTGTTAGAACTACAGTGATGTAACTATTTTACCAAGGGAATGTATACGTTATAAATCCCTATTAAATATACATAAACTATGAACACCTCCTCTTGTGGCTTAAATTTATAACTTTTACTGGAGATTTAGCTTATCCTGTCAAAAGATACTACTTTTTTTAATTAAGCGTCAGAATCCCCCAGCTTCCAAGTGAGCTGATGTTTATTATCCACCCAGTTAAAAACTGAGATGTATTTCTAAAGTTGGTTATGCAGCTTGGGATAAGTTTTGTCTTTTCATACTAGATTAAAGAGTTGCTTTTTCTACTAAAGATCTGGAATCTCCTGTATTATGGAGTGACAAACTGATATCACCTGTTACCATTCTCTTGACTGAGTGGGACAGTTTGTACTGCTCATTTCTTTGTAAGGTGGTGGTGGAGGTCAACTTTTCACCAGATTTTAAGGAATAAAAGTTTTAACACAAGTAAACAAAAAGGTTTAATATTTTAATATTTAATGGATCTCTACTGTAAATCCTTTCATACAAATATATTGTTGCTGTTACTAAATATGTAATGTTAATATCCAAGCAAATAAATGTTTCGTTCTGGTTTCTTTTCTTTACTGTTCATTGACGCATTCATTTTAGAAACCAATTACAACATCATTAGTATGAATAACAAAGCTCTCTAACTTTGCTAAGAGTTAGACAGAGTTCAAGTCCTGCCTGTGTGTGAAGCATTCTGTTTTCTTGTTCTTCCGCTGAACTTTAGCTTGTACTCTTGTGGCTGTACACACAGCAGTTCACTAAGTGAGCATCAGTTACAGCAGATTATACTTGTATTTCACATATTTCAGGTTAGAAAGAGCAGGTTGAGCCAAACATGGAAATCCATTGGAGGGCAGCATGCTTGATATTTGGGGATTTGTTTTTTGGCACAGTTTTCCAAAACCAAATTGTTTCCTTTTTAAGAATAGGCTATAATCCATCAGCTTCTTGAAATTCAGAGACCTTCAGCTGAGAATTTAAATGAGAGCCTTCAAACACTCCAGTTCAGCCACTGAACAGCTGATCAGTAATCTGATCTTTGTTCTTTAGGGTCAGAATCTTGGACTTCTTCAATGAAGCTGTCAGAAAAATCTTGAAACAAAGCAGAATATCTTGTGTAGTGCTTTTGATACATCCATATTTAACTTTTAAACTTAACAAATTAACTTTTGGCATCAAAGTGTATTTGCATCTACCTAAATTTAAATCACTGGAAGGTGCAGCAGAATATAGATTACCAAGTATTTACCCTATTTGTATGAGTTGCCTTGTTTGCAAATAAAGTTGCTTTGTTTGCAAGGGTAAAACCTGAAGGATTTACTTCTATATGTCTCAAACACATTTTGAGGCAAAATAAAAATATTTCTTTCTTCACCTCTCTATCCAGATCTAAATACAGAGCTGTGTAGAACATCTAGAACCTGCAAAACATCTAATGTGGCGTGACACAAACAGACCCTTGTGGAAATAAAGTATTTTTGCTAATACTGCTGCAGGAGGAACATAGTAATTGAGTGCCTTAAATTAAGTCCCCAAATTAGAAAACTTTCTTTCTTTATCTTTCAAAATGCATTTGCTATTTTAGGACTCTGCCTCTGTTCCATTAAGGATTAGGGCAGGTTGCTGACTGCAATATCCTGCCTGTTGATTGTGGTTAGATGGGTGATGAATTTACTAATGCTCTTCTGAGCTTAATAAGGTTCCTGATGTTATTTACGCAGAACTCCATTTATGTCCAAGGTCCAAGGGCTCCTAAAATCATGGTGTCTTTTTAGGGAAAGTGTCTCTTTAGGGAAGGATTTACCAATGATGGCCCGATAGAAATACCTTGAGAAATACCCTCTTAGGATAAGCATTAAAATGTAGAGGATCTGATTAATGCTTAAATGATGAGAATGTACTAACAATTTTATAACTTATTCTTTCAATAATCTACTTTTATACCCCGTAACATCTGTATGTCAGATGTTGACCTTGAGTGTGCCTGTGTGACATTCAGTAAAATCTTTGAGAAGTATTTGTGACTATCTAAAAGCTTAATTCAAACTGTATGGTAACTATGCAATCTGATCAGAATGGCAGATATCAGCTTGAGCAACTTAAACCTGAAATGACTCCGTTTGCTGGCATTGTTAGTTGAAAGTGTTTGTGGAACTATAATGTAAGAAAAACAAGTCTGTTTTTGGTCTGCTTAAGTGAACTTTGAAGGGACTTGTAAACTGACTCAGCTAGGCAAGACAACAGCCTGACTAGACAACTAACAGGGAGTAATAGAGGAGAGGGCTTCTGCTCTTCCAGATGCAGATCATTGTCATTGGCCATTGCCAAGTAGACAGGATTGGTTTTGGAGCTAATAGCTCAGACTAGGCTAGTTGTACATTCCTTCGTTTCCAGGCTGTAATTGTGGCTGCCTAGCCAGGGCCAAACTGCTCGTACTTTTTACATCAATCTCATTTACCTTGGGGTAAAGTTTTCTGGAGGTGTCTGCTTCCTGTGAAGTCTTGGAAACTGTCCAAGAAAGGAACAAGAGAGCTCTTTACTATAATAAAATTTTTGACATTGACTTTTTTTTGGCTTTGATATTGACTTGTTTTGTGGTCTTAGTAAAAGGATGGTTTGTTTTCTGCAGTTTCCAGGTATCGGAATAGGTCTGATGCACGTCAGGTGACAATGAAAACCTATGTTCATGTCCATGTAATGTGATGTGGGAGCACATGCTGCAGCAGCAGATACAAAATGAGTGGAGCTAATGTCCCTTTAGTAAAGAGACATTAAAGTAGTAAATCAGTAATGAGGATAATATTCAGTTATCAGATACAAATGACTCTTGTTAGTGTTTACCAAGGCAACTAATGTTGAAACAACACTCTGATAGTTAGAGAGCTAACTAATATTAATCTAATTGTTATTCTGTGGGAGGTGTAACAAAGTAAACTATTTGGTAAAATGTTCCTAATAAAAATGTGACAGTAAAAATTCCCTGAAAATTAAAATATTTAAGTTCATCAACTTGACAGTTATTGGCATTTTATTATGCAAAAATGTAAATAAAAGCTAGACATGATCTTGTGGCTAGATTCCACCCCTCAGCATTGAAGCAGATCATAGTAATGATTTCTTCCTGAACACTCTGAAAACTCTCTTTCAGATTCATATTTTTCCTTGGGTATCTTTTTGCTTTGTCACAGTTACAGTTCTCCTAGTAGAAGAATTCACAGAAAGAAGAAAAGGGAGGACTATATCTTGGAATTATTTTTGGAATTTCTGATGGGGTCCTTTCACTTGTACTTCTTTCCCTACCTGTGCACCTGCCATTTGCCTGTGCTACCATATTTAACACAAAGCTTTGACAGCTAATGCTTCTCAAAGATCTGCTTGAAGTCATCAGTTCCCCACCTATGTCTGGCCTGCATCTTCAGCAACTGCACTGGTATCTCTTTCCAGATAACTTTTCTTCTTCTGTAACTTAAAAACAAATTCTTCATTTTTCATCTATTCTCTCTTCATCATTTTGTTTCCTTTTCTTCCCTCCTTGCCTGCCTGCGTCGCACCCTGATACTCTGCCAGTTTTGTTTTTACATTACCTCCAAAATCCATGTCTCTGAATTCCCATTGTGAAAAGTCCTGTCAAGACTCGACAATCTTTTTCTTTGACTACTATAATTCCATGCTAAAGATCCCCATGATCTTCCCTTCAGAATCTATCCAAATTACTTACCGATACCTTTTGTTTCCAGTTCTTCAGATCTCTTTCCTGACTTATTCATACTTTTATGCAACATTCACATTTCATATCCTGACATTCCAGGCCTTCTAAAGTTTGGAAATTTCTGCATCTTATCTCTTTTCTATGCTTTTGTTGCTTCATGCTCCAATTCATATTATTCTTTTCTTACATTTCTCTCTCACTTTTTCAGTCATCTCTTCCTCGTCTTCATAGTTCTCTTCTTCAAATTCCTTCCTAAGAAACTAGCTAAAAGTCTAAATCCTCTCTACAAACAAGGTCTGTCACCATTAGTGATGTTATCACTCTTCAGTGATAATATACAGGTAATATGCAAGTAAAATATTTTGTATAGGTCATAAAAAATGTATTTGAACTAGATCTTACTCCTAATATTCAGTTCTTATTAATGCAGTTGACATTTATCACCATAATATTGACTGCGGTTAATTTATTTAATATTCCTGTAGATATCCGATTTTGTATATAGTTAAAGGATTTTTATATAATTCAGGACTAATTATCGTTAGAGCATTATCTATATTTTTTGCCTACAACAAAAGAAGTCCCCGACATGCTGACATGGATATTCAGTATTACAAAGGAGTAAGAAGCACGCTCTCACAAAACTTATGTCAGTTTGAAGTTACAGACACTCTAGCATTGAAGTAGCTTGCAGTGATATTTACTTTTCCTTATTGTTTTTAAGAATTTATTTCTGTAGTAATCATTTAGGAAGAATGGGTGAGGATAGTTTATGTATTATTCTGAGGCTCTTTGGTGTTCTTTTTCCTTATTCTCCATTCCCAGTAAAGTTTATAAATTTAATTTTTTATACTCTATATTTAGTTCATTTTCTGTTTTTGAGTCTAAAATCTTTACAATTTGAGTACAGCCTCTCAAGTGACCAATCCTCTACTGGGGACTTTGTTATCTCTATGGTATGCAATTAATGTAAATTATATTGATTGAACTATACAGAATTAAAATTTTAATTACAAATGAAAAAACCCAGTGAAAAAGATCACAAGCTACAACAGTAAAAGAAAAACTTAGAAGCCTTTTTTGTTTTGATACTAGATTATCATGCTGACAAGTATTACTACTTTTTGTATTTTCTATATCTACTATACAGATATTTACTACTTTTTGTATTTTCAGAGCTGTAGATGAATACCGAAAGAAAGAGTATAAAGCTGCTGTCAAAATCCAGAGCTGGTTTCGAGGATGCAGAGTCCGAGCCTATATCAGGTAGTATACTTAGCCGATTTTAATCTGTGTTTCAGTCCTTAATTTTTTTCCAAACAGTATTGCTTGGCTTTAAGAAAATGGGAGGATTTTGAAAAAAATCTAACTATTATTCTGCTTTTAGATAGAAAGAAACATATGCTGTACCACTGTAAAAAACAATAATTTTTGATTTTCAGAACTGCGTGTGATTAAAATGGCATGACACCAGTAAGTGGCATGGAAATAGCCACTTTTTCAAGACAGGTGTGCAGTACTGTTTAAGAAATCTTGGCATGACTGGGAAAAAAAAAGGTTATACCTCATATATGTTGTATGTAGAGACATTTCTTATCTCAGCTATTGTGGACATTATAGAAAAATTGCCTAGTAAGTGCCTAGTAGCTGGACTCTCGTAGAAAAGTAAGTTCTATGCCTGGATTTGACCAAGTCATTTTAAATCTTTCTTGACATAATTTTTTCTATTTGTGGAATAAACATCACTGAAGAAATAGTTTGTTCTATGAAATGCTGTATAAGACATTGATATTAATTTTTTGGAAACAGAATATAATTGAATAGTTAAGAAGTTTGGCCACCCTCCCTATTTTATACCCATGAGCCCAACTGGTCAACTCATTTGCTTGAAGTTCTCTATCTTCATAAAAATTAAGGCTATGCGGGATTTTTACATCATCTAGTGTGACCTCTTCCTTGTCACAAGTCATTATGTATCACCCAGACATACTGTAAAAAGCCTAAAGAATTATTAGGCTGAATAATATTCATCACTTAATGGCCAAAGTTTCTGTCATAAAAGATAGGCTACAGCCATTCTGTGCATTCATTATAAAACACTGATAATCCGTTGTCCATTGCTGGTTCAGTTGTGTAATCACAGGATGCAGTCATCACATGCAGGTGTTTGGTAGGCAAACAAATGTGGTATTTCAGCCCTCAAAGGAATAACATGTATGTTTTCAATGCTGGAAACCCCTACAAAGACATAGGGTTGATTAGGCAAACACTTCCCCAGGATTCTCTGCACACAGTATGCTGTGGAGGAAAGTGAAAACCCAAGTGTATTTGTCAATTGATTCTCTAGGAAAACTCTCTCCCAAACACACATTTGTAAATCATAATGACCCAGAGCATGCAAGAAGAACTAAACCAATAAAGTGTGGAAGAGGATTTTTTCTGCCACTGTGTACAGACTGATCCTGCTCAGCGTCCTCTTTCCAAAGCTGGATGTGGTATCTAACTTGAGAGCACAGGCTCAATATACAGTCTGTTGTGAGTGCTCTATATTACTCTCTCATTTAGTTTATTTTAATCACTCCCTGGAAAAGCCTGCTTTCAATGAGTTATGCTATATGTACTGCAAGGTTTCTAAATCAGGTGTTCATAGTTAGCTGCCATGAATGCCCCAACACACAGCTTTTTGTAAACAGTCCCAAAATAACGATTGTATTATTTTATGCAAAATTGTTGAAAGACATCATTTGCAAGATTTTTAGTAGCATATTAAAGCATGCATGATAAGGACAGAGTAAAGGTTTATTTACAACTAATTTTACATGATCTTAATTTTACATGTGGAAAAAGGTAGTCTAAAATCCCAGATAACTAAGAGTTTTGTCAAATATCTAAAAACTGTAAGCATATAACTGAAAGCATATGAATTTTGCATATAACTGAAAATATTCTGAACTGGTCAGGTATGTCTGGTTAAAACCATTCATGAAAATAATATCAACTACCATGCACATTATATTCTTAAGGCTCTTTCATAAATCTTTTGTAATGATAACTGGAAGTGCATATAAGTAAGTTTGAAGTGACCAATTTATTCCAAAAGCTAAGTATGTGTGGGTTTGTGTGTATACATATATATGTGGGTATAAATATATATATATACACATATATATATAAAAATAAAGGTTTATAAATGTGTTTCTGTATGCATATCTACATATACTTTTAAGTAAAGAGTATGTTTGTGATGGTCCTTTCTTTGGAATAAGTATGGATAATACACTGTATATTACTCTTCATATTGCAAAATAGTAAAGTATTTACAGTTATATTTTAGTAGTGTCTCAACATAATTATTGTTTTGTTAATATATTTCATTTTAGATATTTGAACAGTGTGATAATTATTATACAGAAGTGGTGGAGAGGTTATCAAGGCAGAAGATACTTCAGAAAAATGGTGGAGGTAGGAAAAAAGTTTTAAAAATTTTGTTTGCATATATTGTAGCACAAATATAAAGTAATTTAATTCATCCTGAAATTAAAAAGCTGAAACTCAATCCTGTATTCAAACATAAGCATACTTAACTTTACTACCATGAAAAGCACCATTAATTTCAGTGAGCCTACTCATGATGGTCATGTTAAGTTAGTGCCTAAGTGTTTGCAGCTCTGGAGCATTAGTCCCCAAACCAGCAATGAGATCTGTTCATGCAGAAGCCTGCCTACATGATGCTAATTGCAGGATTGGAGCTTTTGGAGATGCTTTTTTCCTGACAGAACTTTTAATTCTTAATAAAATAAGCCAATGTTTCTATGCATTGCTGTTCTATGTTTTAGTGGTTTAAATTTCTTACTTAATGAACCTTGAAATATTTGAGGTTTTGCCTTAAGGCACACAGCAGATCACAGTCAATCTAATTCCCTTTATAGACTTGAGGATAGCAAAAATGTATGCTAGCATACTAGCTAAAACCTCTGTTAAGAGGTTTAGGAGATTAAGAAGAAGTTAATTTGCCTTTAGCATAAAACAATAAAGTTTTTAATAGGTAGTTTACTTCACTAATTTATCAATTTATGCTAATATTTTACATTAAAATAGTTTTTAACTTGTACGTCATTTATTCTTGATTAGTCTTGTTATGGCTAAATTGTTATCTTTCATTCAAAGCAGATAAGTCAAAAAAACTGAGCAGTAGTAGCTCACATATTACATGCTGAAGTCCATACCTCCTAATAAACCATGATTTCAAGCCTAAGGACTTGTGTGCCTGAAAGCTTGTGTGCTTTTCACCAAGTCTATCAGTAATTCAATAAAAGATTTTACCTCTTCCAAATTACATTTCCTAACTAATAAACAATGAGTCATCCTTCCAGGCTAAGATATTCATTTTACCTTCTACAATACTCTAGTTTTTGCATGCAAAGTAGGTAGTTGCATGCTTGTATTGAATTCTGTTCTGAAAAAAGTGGGCTGTCAATTGAATATTGTCCCTGACTTTAGGGAAGGGTTGTTTAACCTGAAAAAACCTTCTGTGAAAGAGGAGAGACATGATAATGTTGTATATATTGAAATTTGTTAATAAAAAGAGAGGACCCTTGGAGCCACTGGGAAAAGGGAAGGACGAAACCAACCTACTTTGAAACTTTAACACAAATTGACAAAGATGTTGTGGAACCGCCTCTACTGCAGGTTAAGATCAAGTTAGAAAAATGCTTGTCATGGGTGGTTTAGGTATACTTCAGGCAGAGTTTTAGGCCGAGTTATCTCATGACATCCTCTCTGGTTCTACGTTTCTTCACAGTTAAAACATTGTGGATTGGTGCTTCAGAAGCAGGGTAATTTGTGTGTCTCTGTGCCTTTCAAGATTTGAAAATAAGAATCATCAGTGTCAGTTTCTGGCATCTGATCATCAGGTCATTATGAGGGCTTAAGCAGGACAAAAATCTAACGGTGGTCTTTCTACATTTTTTCAATCACAAAAAATTTTAAGGAGCTATCTTTCGGCCAGCAAATGCTCAAATTTCTTTGTAGATAGTAATGAGTTTCCTATTTTAATCAGAATGATGTCAGTTCAGACACTTACTTTTATATGAGTGTTGTAAAAACAGCAGTGCCCAAATAAGGTACCAGAAGAACATATCATGACCATGCCTACTGTGCATTGCACTGTTCTGAGTGGTGCCACATAGCTGAGATGGCAAGATAATTCTTCCCAGAAAGTCAGCCTGCAGCGTCACCTTGGAATAGGCACCCCATGACAGGATGACCTCCGATGGTCCCTTCCAACCTCAACTATTCTATGATTCTATGAAATTGAAGCTGTTTTAATTCATCTCTTTATTTTATTACCTCTTTCTTCTTTTGTCCACCATTTTTAAAAATATTCTGACAGCTTAGTTTTAAGACAAAGGAGTCTTTCAAATTAACACAGATTCTCTGTAATAACCAAGCCAAAATAACTAGCATCAAAAAACCCTTAGTTTTACATTTTAAAATATATAGTGTCTGAAAAAAAATAATGACCAATAAAGCCTGGTTCAAAATGTAGTTATTCAGATAAACATAACTGATAAGCCCCTGCCAAATCTGAAGTTCTGTGGAATAACGTAGGACAAAAAAGAGCAAGCCCACACTTAAAACACACATTCTGAATCAGATCATGAATCCTTTCTGTTTCTGGATAGCAGCAGTTATCCAGTATTAGCAAGGGCCTTAGAGAAACTGAAGCTTTCCAGCAAGCTTATGAACTGTACAGCAATCAGCACTGGAAAACCATTGTCCCCGAATGCTTCATTTTGTGCTTGCTATCTCTTTGATTGAAGAGGACTAAATTTCACAAACTTACATGGAGGCTGACTTGAAAGCCATTTAAGTAGCACATAAAAAGGCACCTCTTTCTCCCTTTAGACTGCTATATTCCATGTTTTTTTTGGGAGATTGGACTTAGATATAAAGTTTAAGTTCATTCCCTACATTCATTGTTGTGCTATCTTTACTTGATCACGACTGGCTAAATTTGTAACATTTTAAAATGAAACAAAAAGCTTTTCAGCAGCTTAAGGCAACTTTTAAGTTAAAAGATGAGTTAACATTCACACTGAATCTTCTTTGTAACTGTTGTGATGACTCCTGATAATGAAACACAAAGATATGTTTGGCATGATAGTTTCTTAAATACAAAAAAATTTGGTCAGTTTAAAATTTGTCTGCTGATAATGACTGAATTGGTATCTGCTGCCAGCAAACAAGGCAAAGCATATGTACAAAATACCCATGATTACTTGATAATAAATCATTTTAATGATTATATTCAAAACTGTGAAATGTGAGTGGTACTGATGCGGAAAATAACAAAGGCTGAGGCCCATCAGATTGGCTGTCCATATGTGCATCACGACTAGTATTCCATTTGTTACTCCTCTAGTGCCTCTTCCTGTGATCATTAAAATACATACATACAAACTCTATATGGTCTTTATTCACCTAAGTTATATGTCTATATGTCTATATTTAAAATATTTTAAATATATTTTATTTAAAATATTATATTTTACTTATATAGACATATATTTAAAAGCAACTGGTAAAAAAAGCTTTTCTTTAGTAGTAGTCTCAAGTTAAAATTAAGAATTGAGCTCGTAATAGTTTTCGTACTGCTTTAATGGTATAGATAGTCCTGGATTCTGAAAGTCTTGCATGACCTGCAGGAAAGGATGAATTTTAAAATCAGATAAACACCAGAACATAAATCAAACTAAATATCAATGTTTCTCTTTACAGTACTTCTTAAAGACGAGAAATCACCTCTTAAGGCAAATGGAATTCCACATTTCATGTGAAATAACCTCATGGTTATATGAGGTTGATATGCAAAATGGGCATGTTTTCAGCTCACTTTGGAAGGAGCTGCATTTGAAAAAAGTGAATATTTGATGTGGCATCTTAAATATTTTAGCTTCGATTCAGTAACCAGTTTTAAATAATTGCAGTCCAATAGGAATACATAGGCAAATGCCTATTCACTGTATAAAAAAGTGCCCATTCCCAACTTCTCAGTCAAATTTCTGCTTTCCTGTGGAAATTGTCACTTTGAATTTTCTATATAAAGAATAAAAAGACTTATCAGGAACAGATCATGTTTCTTTTGTAGGTGGAGCCCAAACATATTTTTAAATAGTAAGAAAAGGAGAAAGTGGATTAAGGGCAGTACAGCAATTTATACACAAAAGGTCCAAATATATTTTGGAATCATAACCTTTAAAATAAACTAGTAGGGGAACTTATATGTTAATATCAGAGATAATTACAAACAATGGTTCAGAACTGGATAGGAAGGCTCCAGTTCAGAAACAAGCCTTTACTGGGAAGACAGAAAAAATTTGAGTCGAAGCACGAAGTTATGCCAGTGTTTTAGTGACTAGGGATGAATACATTCTCAAGCACTTGTAATAGCAGAATTAGTACATTGTACTCTAATTGGCATTAGAAAACAGAGGGCAAATCCATTTGCAAAAGAAACTAGATGGCTGCACAGGCCTTTCAGCTCACATTTCTGATGTGAGTGACCTTGTTAAGTAACATTAGAGTGAGGCCTGAATTTGTCACACCTAACTTCAGTATGTAAGTTAGGAGCCTAGTTGCCGTCTCTGTAAAAAATACAGGGAGGTGCATTTGCAGAGCTCTTCAAAGCTTAGTCAGCTCCAGAGTGCAAATGGTTCCACTTGTCTTTCAATACTGGTGACATAAAGAGGATAATGATATTACACATCCAAGTTAGATGCTTCAGGGAAATAGGATGGATTCAGACCGAGGTGCTTACAGCCTTCAAATATAAGAAGAATAAACAAAAAAGTGTGAGATTGTTTAATTTAATCACTTGAGGGACAGAAATCCAATGATCATTTTTAAATGTAGAAATTTCAATTAAAAATGTAATTTATTTATTTTGTGGTGCCACAACTCTTGCATTCCCTTCCAAAGAAAGAAAATATGAGCTGCAAAGCAAAATTGTATCAATTTAATCTAATAGTTTCAGAATGTACTTAGGCCTGGCAACCATTATTTTATTGCAAAATCAGCTGCCTGCAGATAGTATCACTCAGAAAACATTTATGGAGAGAAAAGTGGAGACAGAGTCCACTAATTCTTCTAATTCATACCTTTGGACTGAAATTCCCTCTTTTATATATACATATATATATCTGTGTGTGTGTGTGTGTTTGTGTGTATACATATATATGTGTATATGCATATATATATGTGAGCAACTTTTTTTGCAATTTAGCAGTCCTGCATTCTTCTTTCATACAAAAAATATCTTTTCTATCGTTTGTATTACTAGTAGAACTGTATGATATTAAAGTGAGCATTTTAAATGCACCTTAATTAAACTGCAGGAATTATGCCTTGCTTAATGTAATGAAGAAAGAGAATTTAAAATGAAGTAGCATCATTGTGTTCATTTGTAAATAACATATTGCAGCCAACTGTTTCTTAATTGCCCAGACTGTTGATAAATAATCCAGTCCTGCTGCTCTCCACAGACAATTTGCTTTGGATCAGACTAGGCAATTCAAATAACACTAATTACAGTGAAACCCTTTTATAGAGAATTCCTGTTTGCCATGGGGGAGAAAATCACTATATCAGGGGAAAGCACTTTTGCCTTTGATTTGTGTCTAAAACATGAGAAACACATAAAAGCTGCATGTTGTGCTAAATAAAGGACATACTCTTGCATTCAGAGTACTTATATTTTACTTTTTATGATACAATTGTGAATTATGTTCATTTTGCATTTGTAATTAGAGGGCGGAACAGATGTGAAAGCTTAGTTTAAAGTGATGTATCCATTAAAATAACCTATGCTGCCAAGTGATTGCTTAGTATAATAGGGGATTTGTTCACTAGGAGAGGAATTCTACTTTATTGGAAGGAAACCAGGACTTCAGGAAATGTTTTCTATATCAGGGGATTCACTGTAACATGATATCATTGTATTTATGATTTTATGATGTTAAAATGAATATTAAATGAAACAAAATTCCCAAGGATTACTCGGGAGGCAGCTAAGTACATAACATTTAGTACAGATGGTTGGAAGGCACAATTTTGCTCCATCACTGCATCCGTATCCTTGAACGATTTCGACTGAAGACAGCATTTCTTTGAATTTTTCATTAAACCAGACGTCTTGAAATATGAATTCCTTTTATGTTTCTGTGAGTTTTGGCTAAAAGAACCCCAGTGAATAAATCATACAATACTACGTGTCACCAGCACTTGTGAATATTTCTGCTTTGTTATTCTACTCTCAGTAGAGCACCATTGATTATCAAACTCAGCAGAGAGCATTTTATGATCATATATCTCCATTAGCTCCTAGTTTGACTACCATAGATTTTTCTGGTTAAGCCTGCATTATGTATTAGGAAGCCTATCTCTTCAATACAAAGTTTGATTTTATCCTCTCTAAGCCTGGAACTCTTATTATGTATTATGTATAAAGATTCCTATCTTTTATATGTAAAAATAGGAGCACTGTCTTTGTGTAACTGAAATATATGCCATCTTTTTTTTTTCTTGATTCACAGACAGCATATTTTATTATGAAGATGAATTTCTACAATGAAATGGCTGTCAGGGTAAATATTTCTTCACTTGTTAAACAAATGAAAAGTCAATTGTGCTCTGAATTTGCTTTTAATAAAATGAGCAAACCAGAATAATATACACTTGATTGATATGCTGATGGCAACAGCGGGAAATAGTACATGGTTAAAAATTAAAGTTATACTCAGTAATCTGGGATGTATTTGAAAACTATAGCTGAATTTAAGGCATTTGTGTGTGTCTTGCCCCATTTAAATTTTCATTGTACCTTACCATATAAGATAATGATAAAACAAACAAATATTTTATCTGAGTACCCGTACAAATGTAGGCATATATTTACAATTCTAACAAACTATAGGACTTTCATGTCAGTTGATGTATCTGTGCTTCTTTTGTTGGTACCTTATTATCATGTATTGAATCTCAAAAGGTTTACTCGAATAGCAAAGTACAAGTTCAGTCCCTAAACATAGAGTTGGAACTGTACTGATCTCATTGATGTTATTATGAGTGATTTTTCTAGATGAGGAAGAGTATGGACAGTCTTTGAACTTTAGCAAATATATAGAAAAAATATAAAAATACATAGAAATATATTTGTCATGGGGAAAACTGCAAAATATGTTTAATTAGAAATTAGCATTTTTGTTAATGTTCCTGGACTTTGGAACTGCACTTAAACATATAAAACAAACAAGATAAGGACATGAGATAAATCTTTTTACCTTCTTTAATTCTTTCATTTTGTAGAAAAGAACTGCTTAATTTAGGGGCTTGGCTTTGCTATCTTTTTAGGCAAGGCATCTGATTCTTTTTAGAAAAAGCCATAGCCTACCTTTTGAATTCCACCCAATGTGGGGATGTGGATGGAGAGTAACCCAGGAAAACTCCTGCGTGTCAGGAAGATTCCCCAAACAGGTTTGAATTTTGCAGTGACCTTTCTGGTGCCTTTTTTGGCACCAGAGTTATTTTACTCAGAATTGGGAGATGTATCGTTAGCTTCACATCAAGTTTTTGATTTGGTGCTGCTTCTCCCAAAGGCACAAAATAGAATCTTACTTTTAGTGTAAGTTAAGTGAAGGCATTCAGCAGCAATCTAATTGCTCAGAAATTGACTTTTTTGTTCTAGATTATTCCTTAGTTTGCTGGTTTAAAAGTATTCCACAGTGGATACATGTTGTGTACTCATACTGTTGAAATCTGTGGGAAAGCACAAGGTGTAAGCCAGATCAAAAATGAGCTGTATACTTTCAAAAGGCATTTCAAGACCAAATTATGTATTCTAGTTAAATGAAGGTTTGTATTTGGTCTTTCATTTTTGAAAGATATTGAATATGTTGCCATTCATTCGTAATAGAAGTCTAATGTTGAATCATTAGCTGATATAAATCTTCAAAGTGCCATTGTTTTCAGTCATGTCTTTTTCTTTAATGGAAATTTATCAGTAGAAGACACTAGAACAGATCTTTATTTAGTTACAAATGTCAGAATCTGATTCTCCCCTATCTAAATCCTGTGCACCCATATCTGCAGAGCTAATTTAAAAAGCTACTGTATTTAAACAAGCTTTTTTTTTTTTTTTTTTTTTTTTTGCCATCATCCAGTTATTGAAGAACTAACCAAGGTGCAGGACAGTAGAGAATAAGGCCTGTTGGGTTTGTGTGCAGAAGATGTAGGGCTGGACTTTAAGCTTTCTAAGCCAACAGTGCATTGCATTCACACACTGTGAGTTTGATTCACAATTAATATACTTCAGTGTTCTGAAAATATAACAATAGCTGATGTATGCTTTTCTGGCTACTTCGTTTTGCCTCATAACATTATTAAACAATGTATTCGATTTCCAGTCACTGATTAGAAAGACACTTTCAATTTCAGCATTAGAAGTATCACTGAGGGCAAAAACACATTGTCATAGCTTAGAAGTCAGTCTACATCTCTACCTCCCTGGACTGCATTTAGTTGTAACCAGTACTATCAGTTTCACCTTTTTAAATTAAAATAGAGAACTTGTTTCAATCAGTTTTAGTTTTGACTACTGGGTTGCAGTTTGATTCTCTCTCTTAAAAGATTTAAGGTTGCTATAAATTTTCTGCAACAGAAGTAATCCTAGGAAAAAAAAAATTCCATGAGCAGATGGCTTTTGATATATCAAGGTTTTGCCATTTGTTTTAGTGCTTAAAATAAACATTATTTATAAGACCACTTACATTTTGATGTTACTTAATGAGGAATATGCATCATTGATTTGACTAGCTTAAGAGGTCATTTAGAACTTGCCCGTTAACAAGCTGTAATCTGCTGAGCACACAATGACTTTGTTTAAAATTATCTGTTCAGTGCTGATCAATGACAATAATTGTTTTGTACCAATCACTGTTGAAACTTGCTAATTACTTTGAAGGACATACACACTTGTCTTTTCCCCTCAAGAATTTTTTGAACATTCACCTTGGAATTAAGAAGAAATATATTCATAACATATCACACGTCTTTATAAAAGGAAAAACTTATAACTTCCTTATTGAAAATATGAACATCATCGGAATCATTCTGTAAAATGATTCCCAGAAAAGTTAGTCCTTGGTCTTCTGATCTCTGACACACAGAATTAGGGAAATAGAAAACTTGCATAAAATACTTTGAGGCATAATGCACTTTTTCCTACTTATGTTTCAAGCAGTTAAAATCAGTGAGTTCACTCTGGACTGACAGTGGTGTAAATAAAGGTAGAATGCAACACTTCATTGGTACACTAAGCCCACTGAATTACAGCTTTATACAACTTTACTCTTTCGTCTTTCAGTTTAAGAGTTTTGATCCTTTAACCCACAAATATCCAGTTCTGCATTTATAGCTGTAAGGTGAAGACTATCAGAAAGAGTTTCAAAGGGACCTTAATCCTGCATTAATGAGAGCACAGCTATATGGAAGCCAGGTTGCTCTTGTTGACTAGCAATATTGAAGCCAAAGAGAAAAACAAAGCTAAGACCCTTATTCACATGCAAAGGATTTTGCTTAATCCCAGATCTCTGAAGGCATACTCATTCTTTGCTCTTGCTCTATTCCTTTTTAACCCAACACCCTTGTGTATAAGAAAATGGAGTTGCAAAGAACATGAAATTTACTACCACACAGTGCAAAGTAGCACACCTAGTGCTTAACCTTTCTTGCTCCCATATGCAGCTACTCACATAACTATTATTTGTTCTTATTACAGCAATGTCTAGAGATACAAACCCTTTTTAAATAAAAAACAAACACATGGATAAAATAAAATAGCAACTTCGTAAATTAATTTTCAATTTCAGTTGTGAAGAGAGGAAAATAGATGGTAATGTAGAAAGGGGAAATGAGTAAGGGTATACTAGCACCAAAAGTGAACATCCTCCTATTTCTAATAACTGTAGTGCATCAATTTATTTTCTTGGTGATACATCAAGACTCACTCACTGTACTTGCTCACTCACAAGACTCACTCACTGTACACTCAAAGACTTATTAAAAGCTTGCCTGTGATACTTGTTCTGTTGTTTACTGTTATGTGAAGAGGTGATTACAGCTGTACCACCAGCTACTGTCAATTTAGACCAAATGCTTGTTTTTACTTTAAAAAATTACGATTTGGCTTTTGTCATTGAAAAATGGTACCAAACACAAACTTTGAACATATGCAACCCTGTCTTAGTAAGTCTGCAGATAGATGGCTCTAGTGTTTCTGTTACTGTTTTCAGCTCAGGAAATGGCAGCAAATGGACAATCGCAATAACACGTAGCTAGTGGTACAGAAATGGACTGCAGTGGAACTGGAATTAGTAGAGATCATTTTGTCTGTTACTTAAGAGCACTCTCAAGACTCGAAGATGCAGGCCATGAAGTGACAGAGTGCAAAAGCTGATTAATAGCTTGTGGGCAAGGGACAGCTTTTTTTCCTTGTTTTCTTCCTGATCCAAATACAGCCAAATATGAAACTCTTTCTTCCTCTTTTACATGCTGCTTTAGAGGAAGAGATGTAGGGGGAAAAAAAAAAAAAAAACTTCACTTACCCCTGCAGCCATAGACTGCTTCTGGAAAGGGAAGGGTTGGTGCAAAGGAAAAAAAAAGAATCATTCCCTTTAGATTTACTGAAGAGTTTTAATTCTCAAAAAGTCTAATAGCCAGAGGCCCACAGAAAAGGAGAGCTCCTGGCAAATTCTGAAATTCTTTTCTTCACTACACGTGGAGAGTAGTTTCTCGTCTCGGAATTGTTCCTGGATAGTAGGACCTCGATATTTTTGCCTTTTTAATGTAGCAGGTTTTGCCTTTCAGCTGTTATGTAAGATTTCAAAGCTGTAAAGGTCAAAGGGATGGAAGTTGGAGCAGGAGTGAAGGTAATACAGACTGGAAGATAGAAATTGAGAGATTATTTTAGACATGTATTGAGAAAAAAAGATAAATATGCAAGGAAGGAAGTAAAGAATATTATGTAAGAAGATAGGTTCAAGGGTGAGGGAAGTTAAAGACAGAGGAAATACTGAAAACAAAACATAACAAAAGGTCATTAATCTATTTATAAGATATATTGATCTAGCATTCACTGATCTATTATTACAGGAAGGAAAATGAGGAGTGAGAGCATCCCTCAGCTCTGACTGAGGAAGCTATGTCTTCCACCTGCATCAGTACATGTCATGGCATAGGGATGAATTTGGCTAGCCAGTGAAATGGCAGTAGTTCTACTTCTTTACCTAATTAATGCTTACTTTCCTTTTCCACAAAATGGATAGCCTGTAATCATTTCAGAAACATCATGATCATAATTCTCAAGAATCCAAGAAGTTTCAACAGTTTTGCTAAATTAAATTCTTCAGAAAAATCAGACTAAACTGAATCTTATATTTTAAAATGCATCAGCTTTGTCCTGTAGGGAGGCTACATAATTTCTATTCTTAATACAACCTTAGAACTAATTACAGATAAAGAGGTTTCCTTTTCCAGCTTAAGTTTCATCTGTTATGCAGGAAGAATTGTATGTTGTTAGAAGATTATAATTAATGCATAACACATAGACACAAATCATCTTTTCCCATAGTAGAGGATGTCCAAAATGTTCATCTCATAGAATTGTATCTTACATGCAAAATGGAAGAATCACAATTTGTAAAAAATCTCTTCAGAAAGCCTGATTCATGGAGTTACTGGGAAGGCTTCCATTGGATTTAGATCGTATCCAGTACATGAAGCTGAGAGTGTAGCAGAAGGCCTTGGTGAGGTGAATGGCTCAGCTGGGAATGCATATTGACTGAAACAGGCACCACTTCTGTTAGGTCTGCTTTTTACCATTCTGATGTAAAACAATGCCACTAGCAGCAGCAGCAGACACTTCTTTTCATGGCTATGCCCTGAAATAAATAATGGTTTAAAACTTCATATATTTTTTTATGTTGGCAAAATCTTTGAGAAATGCAACGGGTATTTGATATGCATATTACAAACCTTTGATTTGAAATATGCTAAACAATTTTTGTATTTCTTCTAGATTCAGAAAAGATGGCGAGGCTATTATGTTCGAAAATATACCCATAATTATTATGCACTGAAGAAATACCTGGAAGCCATTTCTGTGAATAATGAGATTGTCAGGTAAAGATAAAAATTCCATGTGGTTGAGCTTGAATTTGCTCTTCTTTTATTTGTAAAAAAGTTTATGATACTAATTAAACTATTTCTTTGAGTGTAGGACCCCCTCCATTTTCTCATACATACTGTATATAGCAGTCATCGTTCTCTATTACCCCAAGACTATGCATGTTGTGCCACATTCTCATGTACACTGTTATGAATTCAAAGTAATTTTTTGAATTAATTGGAAGTACTCTGGGTTTATACCAGTTTAATAAAACACAATTTAGCTCTTAACCTACCTTCAGAATTCATAGACCATTATGCCTTGAATATGGTTTGTTGAAATAGATTTTTTGGCAGTACATACACAGGCTAAAGGGAACTTTTTTTTTCCTAATTTGTTTTGAAAATTCATTATTGACAGTGAATCAAAGTACAGACTTGGATCAAAGTTACATGCATGAGTCATACTGTGAATGTTAATTGATTTTAATTGTTCTTTGCTCAAATTCTTACAATCATTGGGTGAAAAAAAGTGAACTAGTGTGCTGGGAACCCTGCTTCTCATGCTGGCTTATTGACGATGTCACACCTGGGGGGTCAGACCTGAGGCTACCCTATAAAGCAAATGGGCTTGCTCTGTGGAAAATAAGTCTGTAAAGCAAAGGTTCAGATGGATCCAGCACGCATTCACCTAAAAGTCTGGATACTTTTAGCTCATCAAAATGTCATTAGGCCTAAAGGCTGCATACAGATAGCGTATAAGCAGACCTCAGAATGTTTGAAAGACAATGGTGTAGAGATGGCAAGATAAATTCTTCTCACAGTTACATAAGAGATTCCCCTGTTGGGGATTACTAGCTAGAACCATTACTAGCTCACTACCATTACTAGATTACTAGCTAGAACCGTTGTTGCTACATGTTCCTACTCTACTTCTCCTAACTGCACCCTGTATTTAAGTTGAAAGCTCTCTAGAATGGAGGCAATTCTTTCTCTTGTTGTCTGTACAGTACCTAGCACACTTCATGTCCTGATCCATGACTATTCATGTAACAGCAGAAATAGATAAAATGATCCCCAGCTGACCATAAGCATTATTTTCTCCTTGTTAGTGAAAATGTGTTGGACAAAATCCATTCCATTTCTGCTGTTCAAAAAGCCTGAGACAAATCTTTGCTTTCTGCAGTGTTGAAATATAAGGAATTACAGTCTACTGCTGTTTCTAGAAGTCTGATCTAGATCACATGGCAAAGGCAATTCAGCCTCCTGTGTTATAGGAGAAAGCATATGCAATTTCTATATGAAAAGCACTAATTGTACAACTTTTTTGAACACTACTTATTATTTTCTGTTATTTTTCCACAATTATAGTTGATGCTACATCCTCTTTGTCATAGCATTGTAACTCCTATATTACATTGTTACTTATAATAAAACATCCTCATAACTGCCTAACTCTGATCTTTGATTACTGTTAATTTAAATATATTTTTATGCAGAAAATTAGATCATAACTCCTCAAACCTAAACTTAAAAAAGTCAGTTCTCTCTTCAATTGTATCTTCCTGTTCTGAATTCCTTCAAGTTTCTTCTGTTTTTGGGAAGATAGAATCCTAGGAAGACTAGGCTAAATCTTGGAAAGGGTATAAAACCATAGCTCTTTTGATCTAAAATGAATATAATTAGATGAACTGCAGAGACACAAACTGCTTATCTGTTCAAATAGTTCTATCGCTACTTTCCACTCTCTGCCTTAAACCTAAAACAAGGCTCAGAACTGACAGACTGACCTTTTGATGTTTGTGAACAGAACAAATTAGCAAGTGATATTCCTGCTATACCAAACACAGAGCCATATGTGCTTTGTATTTTATTTCCTCACAATAGATCTCTCTTCAGTACACCTCACTTTGGAAAAGTACAAAAATATTTCTGTGTTTCAGTACTTTGACATATTCAGCAAATTCCCTAGTGTTTGCTCTTGGTCATTAAAACCCATAAAACTTATGTATTGGATAGGTATTTTGATCAAGATCTCAACATTCAGTATATTGACATAGAAATGCTTTTGTATTTTTTTTCTAACAGGTAAGATGAACAGTATGAGTTCAGATACATCAAAAATGTGCCAAAGTTAGTCCGTATGAGCTCTTACTTGGCTACTGATAGATTGATATTCTGCTAATCGAAGTGCTGTCTTTGGGAATTCACAGATATTTTCCATCTCTATTTTACATGTGCATTTTTTAACACTTTATTTTAAGGCATATTTTATTGATATTACTCATTTATTGGTAAAGTACATGTTTTATGGCAGCTTTATTCAAATAGAGGTTAACAACATGAACTTATTTAAGCTTTTTAAATTATGTCAAGCATTTCAAAGTTCAAAACTGCATTTTTGAAATACATGGTTTTGTTTTTTTACATTAGGAAAGTATAATAGTATTTCTATGGAAGCCACCAAACAAGTCTTGCATTTACTTATAGTTTATCTGTCCCAGAGCTAATAATATGGGTTTTCTTTTAATGCATATGCAACAATATATTTTCATACAAAGACTAGATGTTTTGAAAAGATAAATTGGTTTGATTAATTTAAAGGCTGAATGTGCATCTGGTGGACATGTACCCTTGTAACTACTAGTCTCATGCAAAAATTGCCCTAGATTAATGAACATAAAAATGATATCATGAAATTAAAAATTAGCCAGAGAATTACAGATTGGTATTAATGCGTTAATAAAACATTATTAAATGTCAGTGAAGGAAAATTAATGTACTTCAGTTGACAGAAGTCCAAACTGAAAGTCATTTTCTGAGTTTTTATTGTGTTATAAATGTTGGTTTAAATCGTTACTTTGTTTTGTAAAAGAATGCACTATATATTTCATGTTACAAGGAAAAAAACCTACGCAAGTTCATAACTGAAATAATTAAATTAGATTGTTTATGAAGGATTTGTTACAAGTTAAAAATAAATTTTCCAGCCAGTTTGGTTAAATGTTCTTTTAGTTTTAAGAAGGTGACACTTATCAATGAAGTATCACTGCAGTAATTTCTTCAATGCAATGCATTTAAAAAGTAATATATTTATTGTCTTTAACATTCTTTCAGTGGAATGCAGCAGGTGTTTTGTTAAGATCATGTGTAGGCCCTCAGCCTAACAGATTTTTCCTGTTGTTGGGCCAAGGATTGCTGCCCACTCGTTTGGCCCTAGTGTGGCCCAGTTTATCTTTTGCCTACAAGGAATACAGAACAAGGTAGAGGAGAGATTCTCTGTATATTTCCATCCCCCATCATATCAAGTCTGGGAGAGTATAACCTCCTTGTTCATAAATATTTTTTGTATATAAAATTATTGCAGTTGTTCATTGTAAAAAATACCAGCAGGAATCATCTGAAATTGCAAAGTGCATTTGTAGAATGTCTGGGTTTATTTCAGCATCAGTGCTACGGAAATTTAATTGTTGGTGAAGAGAATCACTAGTATACATCTGCAGTCAAATTAAGCCAGATTTGAGTGTTTTACATCTCTAGAACTAAACAAAACAACAGAATCATGATACACAAAGTGATCCAATTATTTTCTCATTCATCTTATAGCTGCATTCATAAAAAAATTCTGCATTATTACTGTGTCACTGCTAGTAAAGAACAAGTTTTTCCACATAATACTAAAACCACAGTGAAACAGACACTGATTTTAAGAACTCTGGAGTGGTATAAAAACAAAACAAAGTGACACACACACACTAAGTCCATCTGTTCAAAACTTAGTTTAAACTGTCTTCCTTTTGGTATTGTGATGTCGTCCTAAACTGTAACACAATATGTTTCTCAATCTTATCTTTTGGAAAAATGCTGATAGAATTTTTATTTATGAGCAGCTATTCGAAATCACATTGCAAATCCTTCTAAGGTACCAGTTTTCACCTCTAGGTCCCCAAAACCAAGGATTGTGGTTAAATTTCTCCACTGTCATTAAGGGGGAGCCTGTGTCAAATTAACGTGCATTTGTTTCTGTCTAAGAGTAACTTCAGAGGCATATTACTGTGAAAGTTTGACAATTTTGTTAGTTTATCACATGATATCTTATAAGAGTTTGTGAATAATTTTGTTTTCTTTTCTTTCTCCTCCCTCTCTTTTTTTTTTTTAATATAAAACACTTCCTTTACTAAGGGGCTTCCTCAACGAGTAGCCACATCTTTACCATTTAGCTTTAATACAAGCCGTCCTTATTTAATAGCTGCCCTTGTTTAGTAGCCAGACCTTTATCATTTGTCTTTACTGTGAAAACCCCAGGAGAAAGTAAACTTAATAGAAGCTGCCCCAGTTTAAAGCCATAGAGGGACGTAATTAAGTTTAACAGAAATTGATTTAACAGAAATTGACCTAAAATATAATTAAATAATAATAGTCATATTATGTGAGCATTTGCACACCTTAACAGACTGCTTATTCTAACTTAAGGTACTGTTTTCATATGAATTGAAGATATATCTATTTTAACTCTCAGACTAGCTGAAGAGGGGGTGGGTCTTCCTCTAGCATGCCCATTAATTTCCACTGCTGCAGAAATACTAGGTTTGATGCTTGCTGGTGTACCTAGTAGAGTCCCTGTAGATAAGGTGGGAAGTATCTCAAAGAATCTCTTCACAGATGGCAAAAGAATGAATTTGAACCCTGAATTCTAGGTACATAAGGATATACTTAGATTTTTCTTGTCATTTGTCAGTTTAACTTCAGTGTAACTCTGGAATGAGTTCCTTAGCCCTGAATTCTGATTTTCCTAGAAGATTCAGGAAGTTTTAAACCAACCAAGTAGGAAGCATCTACATAAATATTTATTTTCCATAATCTTGTGATGTAGATTTTAGTAATAAGTCTTCATCTAAAGCATCCACTAGTTTTTAAATAAAAACCAATGCATACCATATTCTATCTGAATTTGGTAAGTTGGGTGGTAGCATATATAAATGCATGCATTAAATTTAATTGCATTACTTCTTGCTGAAGTTAGTGTATTTCATTCTAAGGAAAAATACCTTGTTTTGAAACATTCTTAAAGCTACATTTAACATCTCTAAGAGTTCGCAAAATGGTTACAAGGGGAAATATGCCAAAAGCAATTAGCATAGGCTATAACTCCCTATGATGCATTAGAATTTTGTTTTATGTGAAGCAATTTCCAATCCATGATAAGCAAATGGACATCATTTCACATAAATTAGCATGCTGGTGTCATTATATCAAAAGAATTTACAGATGATGTTAGTTACCCAACTGTGTGATTAACTTACAGTTCTTTGACTAAGGTTATCTACACACTGGCCTTTAAACCACAGTAAAACAACCTTGCTGTATGTCAGGTGTGCAACTAGAGATAAGATTTTTGGATGTAAAGTATATTGCTTTGCGGTGTTCCATTTACTGGAGAATGGCACCATTTAAATTTTTCCCTAGGCACTGAACTCTATGATTATAGTCTCAGAAAACTAGCAAAGCGGAGGCAAAGTTCTTGTGTAAGCAAGGCAGGTAGTTTAATTTTCGTTGCTATTGAATAAACAGTGAAACAAATGTAGCAGGCCTGAAGACCTTAGTCTAGACTTAGCAAGCATCATGATGTGTGGAAACACTGTTATGATCATTAATGGTGAATTTCACAAAATTTCAGGATTGACACCAAGTTCTCCTTTCCATTGTTGTTGGCTTTAATGGTGAACAGGCCTTGAGAGTGGCCCTCAAGTGTGTGACTATCATCCAAATTTGACCAGCTATTTTATCAACAGATTTAGTATCAAAATCTTCATTAAAGCTTTTTGGTCTTCAGAGCAGGTCAGGGAAATGGTTAATGCAAAGGCAGATGATATAAATCACTTCCTTGGCAATACAATGAAATTCTGTATTCACAAATCTTTTGTGCAGCCTAATTTGTAGAATCTTAATGAACAGTGAAATAATGTACATTATACATGCTGGTGACCTAGTAGTCTAATGTTTTTCTTTTTTTCCAAATAGGCCTGATCTTGTAGTACTGAAATAAGTGAGAATATCTAGTCTTTTCTTGATTATTAGAGTGTTATTGAGGGCTATTTACTTTTAACATGACAAACACCTTGCTTCATATACTTTTTGAGGTATTTCTATTTTCCATAAAGTGGATTTGAAATAAATACTCTAGTGTCATACTAATATGAGGAGAACTTGCTCAACTTCCATCTGTCTGTTTCTTTCTGATAAAGATAAGTCCAGGTGCTGGCCATTTTCTCAAGTGTCAAAGTATTTTGAAGAATGTATATATTGTCTTATAATTCAATTAAAATGTTCCTCGTCATTGATTGCAGAAGCAATTGATTCCGTAGTCTATTTTCAATTAGTGCTAAAGCCTTTCAGACAGCTCCTTGGAGTTCTTGGAACAATAAAAAGCTCATTTTTGTAATGTTGTCTTTCACTTCACATTTAATTAACTAATTTATCTTCAACCCATCTTTTTTTTCCTTGTCCTCAAAGATATCTAGAGAAAATATGTTATATTTTTTAAGTTATTTACCTGTAATGAGAATTTTCTGAATGTAAACTCCTGTCAGGTGTCTTTGAGAGTCATATAAATAGACACAAGGACTAAGTATGCTTTCTTTTATTTAAATAATTTTGAATGGTAGTGACTTGAGCCATCTATGCCTTTTCCAGAGTATTTCAGATATAACTGCTGGATCTTGAAGGAAACTCAGAACTGGAATCCACCGAGGAACCCAGAGTATTTCCATAATTTACAAAGCTGTTGTTATTGGGGTGGGCTCTATATAAAAAGTGAGTCATTAGTCTGCTCTGTAATTTGATCTAGTTTCCATTGATTCATATTAAGACACTTGTATTAGTTTAAGTTAGACCAAGAGCTTTAAAATAATGAATTTTAAAGAGACACAGATCTAGTTCAGGTATTCTCTACAGTTGTGTATTTTGTGATTGTTCCTTCTTCTTAAATGTGTTATCCAGAAATTCAGCTTTCTTCACATATTCAGCACCTAGGAATTTTTTGACAAGTCAGCACATTTTTAACTCCTACCTACACCTGTCTTTTCACATATAAATGCAGGTGCATATATGTATGCGCTTTTATACAGCATATGTGCTTATATACATGTATGCTTTCAATAAAATGCATTTTGCCTAGCAAGGCATTTTAGGCGGAGTTTTTGTCTTTTTTGTTTGATCATGAAATTGAAAGGAAGTGGCTAAAGCTATAGAGCAGGTTATAGCCTGTTCTAACTCCATAGTGAAGCACTGATCACAGAGAGATTAAAGTAGGAACCATTATGATTAGATAGTAAGCTGAATTTCCATGCAGATGCAGGTAGACACAACTCAGATGTGTCTTATTCTGTTTGTGTCTCTCTTGAGCAAGTGGCAAGAGCAATCTTACCAACTTTTTAGCTAGTTTTGTGGAATGCGGATCAAGTTTTTCAGATAAACATGACTAACATAACTAGTATAACTAACTGGCTAGATTTTAATTTAAATATAAAAATATGAAGGCTACGTTTTCTCATGTATTTTTATACAGTACTAGGCACACCATTAGGATTAGCAGATTAAACATTAAGCTTAATTTCAGTTGCATCCAGAGAAATTATGAATCTCAGTCTGTAGAAAGAAATTAGAGGCACTTGTATTCGCTCACTGGACTGTATAGTTTGTGGTGTGGCTGACTACTCTTAACAAAGGTAGAATAAACAGGTGTGACAACATAGTATTGTAAAATAGCAATATTTTTATATCTGAAAGCTTTGAAGGCACTGTTATATCAAAATTTTTGATTTTGAAATAGGCTTGTTACAATTACTGATAGTTTGTAAAATATTTTCTGCAGACCAGGATTGACTTATCCTAGTGTTTCGTGTTGTCCTATGTAGACAGATTTCACAGTCTTTTGTTTTGTCTAAAGTGGGATCTTAGCTGTAAAATAAGTAGAAAAGAAGGAAGAGGTACAGTTTCATTAAGCTCTAACATATCATTGACTGTCAGGTAGGTCTTGTTATGCTGTCCATCCTCATTTAACTATCCCACAAGATCTCTTAATGAAGTTAAGCCCCAAGTTCACTCCAGTAATTCTGTGGCAAGAGTTTGTACAATGTAACAATTCATCACTTGTCAGGAAGGCACTTTTAGTTTATACATTTAATAAGGGCATCCTCTAGCTTGGTTAATTAGAAGTGAACAGTTTGCATATTTACTAAATGCGGAGTGTCATTGCCACCACGGCCTATTGCCTACATGAATTATTTCTCTATCTGCAATAAACAGCTGGGTAATTATTACTGCCATAATCAGATAAATTCCCTCTGTAAGGCTTTTCTTACATGGCAATTCTTTGAACTCATCCAAAGCTGAAGAAAATTTATGAACTCCAGCAGCTAGGCCACTTTTTCATAGTGTAGTGTCCCTGTTCCCTATTTCAAGGACATGTAGAGTATCATAAATATTGTGTAAATTAGGAGGATAAATATGATTACCTAAAGATTACATATTAATAAACTTGATTTTCAAAATATAATTTTCAGGTTGTAACTGATTAAATTATAGCCGTTCTGGTTTTATCTAATTGTAGAGACATGACAGGCCATCTATATACAGGCTATACTGGGTTATCAGAGAATGGCTCTACTATTTGAAGACTAAAGACTCATGGGAAGGTATATAGGTATTTTGAATGTGTCTTTTGGAGACTTGCCATTTCAACTGTTTAGGTCATTAGAACTATGACGAATTTTGTGTGTCATACACTCAATTCACTTAAAGCAGTTCTTTTGTCATTAAAAGAAGGTGATAGTTCTTTTCAGTATGCAATTTTCAGTTTAATAATGAAACATAAAATTTAAATGCATGAGTTCCTATTTATTATGTGAGAAAATTAGATTTTTCATTTATTTGTAAAAGCAATCTGTATAGAAAGGGTTAAGTAACTAAGCTTGCTCTATGCTATCCAAATTCTCGAGCTCAAGTGTGAATGTGTGCATCTGCAGATACATCAGTGAGTACTTAATTTACACATACACATCTGCTCTAAGGAAACAACAAAAAAAAAGACATATGTCTCTTTTTTTAATTTAAGCACAACAGTCTGTTTGATGTAACACCCCAAGTTTTTAATCATAATATAAAATACTGTGTTTGAATGTAACTAAGAAATTACCATTAGCTGCTCATGTACTTCATAACTCATTTTTAATTAAGGAATATACCTCACAGTTTGATAAAAAGCTCAGAGAGAGCAGGAATATTATGGAAGACTAAACTAAGCAAGGTATTATTTAGTACTGCCTTACCCAATGAGAGGCTTCTAAAGCTAGACTGCACTCCTTATTTCCCATCTGTGTGGGAGAAAGAGAAGCTACAATGTTTTTATTTGCTTGTTTGCTTTATAATGACACTTCTAGAGGAAACAGATATCCAGGAGAAGACCTTTGAAAGACCCACACCACAGTTGTGTTTTCCTGTTAGGAGTGTGGTATCCAATAATTTACCTTTCTACAAATTCATGATCTGATTTTTGATTAAAGATGATCAAAGATGATTAAAGGTTTATTGACCTTTTTTTGACCCTTCAGATTTTTTGCTGGTGGCAATCACAGTCTTTCCGCTTGTATTGATAAATCCTATGGTAGTCTATGAATTCCCACATAATTGCATGAGATACAAAGCAGTATGCAGTCCCTTTAACCACAATTTTGGAAAAAGGCTGAACTTTCAATTTTTCTAGATTATTAAAAATAGAGATTTCTGTTAACTAAGAAGAATTAATTCTCTTAATTATTCATTCAGAGAAGCAATGGGAAAAACTAGTTGTCTTCTGTTTTTATAGTCTAGAAAAGTAATGAGGAACAAAAAAGAAATTTTAAGAGTTTTTTTATGTTCTGTGAAGCTCAAAGTTATTCTGAATCAAATGATCTAGTCTGACTTTAGATTTATCTCAGATGTCATATCTATCAATAACAAATCCAGTAAGGTTTGACCAAACACAGTCTATTCTTGATTTAAGAAGATCAAAAGATAGAAAAATACCCTTTTACTGTTCAAAGTATGTCCCATACTTCCTGACTGAATTTGTTTCGTTTCATCTTTGAACCACTGCTTTTTGTTATAGCCTCTTCTACTAGACTAAAGATTCCTTTATTATCCAGAATTCGTGCATTAATACAGCCACCTTTTAGTTTTCTTTTTGAAGAAACAAATGGAGCTCATTGCTAAAACAGTAGAGTTCATTGCAAGGCATTTTCTCTTTCCCTAAAATCATTTTTGTGAACATTGTGGACAAGCTTTCAAACATCCTTTAAAAGTATCAGCATCAGAACTCAGCACAGTTACGCTGCAGAAGTAAAAAAAAGGAATAATTTTTCTACTGTGATGTATTACCAGTGTATGTATTGGTTTATATATCTTTTCAACACAAAAGAGTTTCTTGGTCTCTATATATCCTATGCAGAATACCCACTTTACAAGGCCTAGTTCCTCATCCTGTGAGCATGGTTCTTTTTCTTGCAGCTGTGCTAATCATCTGCCTATTGGTACTCCCCCTTTCAAATTCTTCAGACTCTTTACCTTGTAGGGATAATTATGTGAATCCATTAAGTTGCTTACCCTTGACAGTGCAGCTAAATCACATTTCTTTTACCTTGAACTTCATAGTTCTTACTGCCTTCAAACCAAAAGAGCATGATGAAGTATTTCAGAAAACAGTATTTTCCACTCTTTTCTCCACATGAGCTATTCTTTTTTTTGTCCAGTTACTGGCTGATTGCAAAATGTTTTAATTTGACCTTTCAGCTGCATGACTCCCCAAAAGATCTGGCATTCATTAGCCCACTTCTAGTGCTAGGAGGTCTCACAACCATCCAGCACTGTGCTGAGCTACTCAAACATGGGCCTAGCACTCAAATCAGAAAATTGCATGTTTAGGTATAGACAAGAGCATCAAAATATTGGATATGCTCTTTAGGCATGTATAATTAAATGCCTAAATCTATAATTAAATGTAGTCTGTTATATAAAGTAGGAAATAGATTTCAGAGTAGACTTTAATTTTGAGTGTCTTATTTCCTGTGTGCCTATACTAAAAAAACTCTGATTTTTGGAGACTTTTATCTTCAATATTTTCAAGACAGAAAGAGGTATGGGTTCCTAGGGAATTTGGGGATCTGCAATTAGCTACTGCTGTGAAGTGACATGCATACAAGTAGCACTGCAGTGTTTAAAAAATGTGTCAAATCCCTCCCAAAATAATTGCATTTGCTTAAAAACTCTGATGTTAAAAAAATATTTGCTATATCTTTCATAATCTTTTAAGCTTCATCAAAAATGACATCATAGATCCTCAAGTGGTAGCACCATTCCATAAATATGGAATTCTAGAAAACCATGAAATGTCATGAGAATGGCAATGAAGTTGAGAGAGTTTGCATTACTACTGTGGCATACAAATGAGTCAATTCATAAAGCTCTCCCTGCCTTCCTATTGTAAACTTATTGTAATGTGAACAAAGTGTACCATTTTATTTGCAAACATATGCAGACTTTATGTGAGAGTAAGTGAGAAATGTGAGTCAGACAGCAGGCCTCTCAGTCAAATTTTTCAAAATACACTGAGAAGGAAAATCAACTTAGCTGATGACCTTTAGAAGCTATAACATTACATTTACTTTATAAATTATGTAATGCTCAATATTGTAAATGTTGCCAAGTACCATATATTGAGGTAAAAGGAATACAGATATGTCTACATGGTCCTGCACTTCATCAGAGAGATAACAGTTAGCTTTAGATGAGTTCACTTTGGTACTGGAAGCAGCTTAGCCGTAGCTTAACATAGCAGTGTGCTTTCTTATAGTTACTACTGCGCAGATGGTAGCATATATAGTCTTTTGAGAATTGCAGTGCCGAAAGGTAACAGATACTTTCACATGACATTCACTTAAAAACTTTCTGTTGTTTGGCTGTGGTTAGACATCCTTCTTCATATGTTGCTGGAAAAATTAGGAGCATGACTGCACTTAGCAGTTTAGCACTGCTGCTGTGCTAGAAATGACCACCACTGCTAGGCTGCTATCAGAATAGTTCATGTTAGGGACCTCTAATCCATTTAGGGCCAAATCAGCTCTTTTACTAATTTCATTGTGTAAGCTAACCAGGCTGATTTTCCATGAAGGGGTGAATAACAAACAGATATGGAATGATAACATTTTAAATAGTTGCAGCCGTTTGCAAAATGAATGCCTGTCAATGTTTTTTCTTTTTCTGATATAGTTAGCTAACTAGTATAAAACCAAGCATAAATACGGTTGTACCACTATCCTTCATTCCATTTCCTTAACCAACAGAAGTTTCATTTTTGTAGATGCTCTTTTGCCATTATAACTATATCCACGAGTGGGTTTTACAGTTTAAATAAATCAAAATAGTTAAGCTAACATAACTTCATAGTGTAAACCAGCCCTTTTACAAAAGTGATTTTCAACTACATAGCACGTTGTGGTATCCTATCTCTGCTAATGCATGGCCCTTGACAGCAGAACTGGTATGCCACCTAATTCCATTGGCAGTGTGCATTATGTGGTAAAGGAAAGATGGGCGGAGTATGTCCTACTATGCACAAATTACAAGGGGATTTTAAGGTGTTTGAATTTCTTTCTCTGAAATTAATGCTAATAGAATTCATAGAATGTTTTTGCATGTCTGTGCATTAGCTTTATTTTTTTTTTTCATTTTAAGGAGTCATATTAGTCTCTTGTTCACTGCATTGCAATGACAGAACAGTACAAACCCTCCAGATTTTGATGAGTTATGTCATGATTAAGTTGTCAAGCAGATTGATAAAAACATTCACATGTAAAATTAGTAAGAGTTTTGGAAACCCATTTGTGGTAGGTGTCTTAGGCAGAAACTGCTAAACTCATCCATCAACCAGTAAAATAGGTAAATGGGCAGAAGTTCAGAAGGGAATAAAAGAGATGCAGCCCATTGACCCCATGTTGAGATTTGAAGTGCAGGGACTCTAGTTTTTGAAGTGGCAGTAGGCTTAGAGGTGTACAGAATAACATCTCATCTTGGTCAGTTTGGAAACTTCTTTATCATCTACTTTTCTTATAGTAGCTGAACAAATTTGAATTAGTGGTACGTTAAAACAGTATTTAGTGTATAATACATTTTATTTTTATGATAAAAAGGCCAAAGCCTCCTTAAAAGTTGTACCTGAAACAGCACAACTACTTGCACAGGCATCAGCAAGTCTAACTCATGCAACAGTGCAATGATAATAAGAGGGCATCACAGTCTGACTTTGTATGTATATATTTTAAAAAATATATAAGGAATTGGTTTTCCTTCTTGTCAATATGCATTTTACTATTGAGTATCTATGTTTTAATCTTGGAGCCGTTAATTGCACAAGCTAGTGTTTTCATTTAAAAACACTTCTCCTGGAATTTTTAAACAGGAAAACATGTCTGTGGGTTTTGGTTTTGCCTAACCTTGCATGAACATAAAATAAAGCAAATAAAGCATAAAATAAAAATGAAAGCAGAAAAAATAAAAGTAAAGATATAAGGCAAATCATTTTAAACTCAAGGATTTCCTGACCACCAGTTATCACAGCAGCTGTGTGAAAACTAGTTCCTTTCTTGCTTTTACATGCGCTGTTTACAATCCTTACAGAATTTACCTATTAAAAATGTTTTCATTTTGCCTATATGGTAATACAACTGAAAGAAATGTTCTTGTTTCTTTTACCCGTATGAATTTTTAAAATGATTGCACTGAACATGCAAGTTGATATAGATACTATGGAACAGCTTTACCAAAACTCAAAAACCTGCATTTCTGCAAAACTATACATGCTGTTAAATGCACATAGTTACATTCATAAATCTGTTTATATCACTAGAGAAGTCTATTTCTCTAAGATCAAAATGCTATTAGTGGACTGGTAGTGAAGTCTGATTACTGTGCATGCACTGTGGGAGCTGGCTATGTACGCTTCTTGTAATTCTCTAAATCAAAGATGACTAGGTGGTAACTATTTTGTATTTTGACTCACAAACTTTTTTATGATTTCTCTGGGAGCAAAATTCAGTTTGAGTAACAGCTGAAGTCAAGTGTTTGTTTGCTGCAAACTACTGTTTCTGCAAACTTGTACGCATACATATATATGAATGAGCACGAATTTACTAACTCAGACCTGATGATGGTAAAACAGGCATTTCAAATATGACTCTACAAAACTATGCAAAGTAGATTTCTCATAAAAATTTGAAAATCTCCTCTGAGCCAAATTTCCCAGCTGTAGTGAACTAACATGTAGATCATTGTCTTTCACAAAAAAGAAATTAATAAAATACTCATATTTAATGTTTTTACTAGGATTTTTTCAGTGCATAATAATACCTAAATCCTTATATGCTTTTGTACATTATATTAAATAAAAAGACTATCCTTTAGATACTCTTATTTGTATTTTCTATTGTGTTGTCTTTCAAGAGAGCCTGGGCAGAATTCTATCTGAACTTTTCAATGAAACTTCAATGAAAGTTCACTGAACTCCAATTCAATGAAATACTCCAATACCACATGTCTGTGTTCAAGAGAAATTCCCAGTATTGAGAAAATTATGATCATCAGTCCAAAGATCATATCTTTCAAATAGAAAATGATGGCATGTTAGGCCCTAAAATAATATACGAGTCCTATTTCTAAAATATATATTCCCAACTTTGGTACAGAATTCCTCACTCTTGTCATGTTCTCTTTTCTAAGCACTTATGAACTACAATATAAATAGGAAGATATTTATTTTCAAATCACTGTATTTTGGTGTAGCTATACAAATATCACCAAAGTCATTAGAAATAATGAAAAAATCAAATCTCATTCTGATCTTTCATGTTAAGATTTAATTCAAAAACTTGCATATCTGTCAGCCTACAGTCTTATGAAATATTCTAAAATATCAGTTATTCAGCATTAAGCCATAGCAGATTAGGGAATGTAATATTATTTTTAAGATCCAAATTAAGGTCCTGATTCTTGTGCAAACAGCTGTTTCCTCGCAGAGTCCAATTGCCAGAATTAACTTCTCTGATGGAATATCACGTCAGAATACTTTTTTCTGTCCTTTCCATTGTAAAAGACAATTGTAAAATTTGATTGTAAAATGTGGTTAGTCTTTTCTGCTCTATTTCATTTCTCTACATGTATTTTGAATTATGGGTATTTGGGTACTTCTTTCGCGTTTTCAAAGATATGTATTGAGATAAAATACTGTTATGGATACACAATATTGTCACAGAAGGACAAGATAATGAGCAACAATTTTGACTGATACATAAATTATGGATACAGAACTAATCACTGAGTCAAAGTAAAAATTTCTAAGTGTCATAAGCTGTTCAATATTCATTTTCTGAAAACTTCTTGAGAAAAAGAACGAGAGAATAGTCACTGAAGTTGCCTGTTATGTCTCATCTGCTTGAAAAGAGAATATTAAAGTGCACTATTGCATTATTCTTGGAGTTTCTTTAATTGAAATACATGAGTCTCTTGAGTATTCTGGGAAAGGCTTGGACATTTCATGTATTTGTTGCATCCCACATTGGGGGGGGGGGGAAGGAAGGAGTTATAAATATATGAAACATTATTTTAGCATCTCACATTTGCTTTTGGGGAATATTCGGTTTTAAAAGAATATGAAGACATTCAACTGTGTGGGTTACAATTTTGGGCTTTCAAGCACTTCAGGGCTTCTATTTCTGCAGATTAAGTTTGTGGAATGCCTAAATGTAGGCATGCATATAGGTATCTACACTTAATCACAGCTTGGACATATCTGGAAAGCATAGTAAAAATGTATATTTGGTCTCCTGCAGCAAGAGCTTTACTTTTCCCCTTTTTTTCAGATAGCACTTAATCACAGCACTTATATATTACAGGCACAGGCAGTTTAGAAATGAAATGATCGGTTAAAAACAACACATTTCAAGTTTATCTAAAATAAGATATCTGACACCAGTAATGACTGACTCCCCTTTGAGCATCTGTCCGTATAGTTTCCACTGTAACCTGTATACTTCAGATCAAATATTTTGGCCAAGAGTTTTTGTCAGGATGCACACGTGTACTCAGTGTCCAAGGGCTGAAACTTGCTCCCCCAGTCCTTATTACTGCCCAAAATTATCTCTGGGTCTTCACATATTTTTTAAGATTTAAGTGTGTACATGTGTTTGTGCATGTAATAGTGTTAGAAATAGATTAGTAAAGGCACTTGCCTTGATCAAGATAATTTTGTTATTCAGTTCAGGTGTTCTTGCCAACTCACCCTGCAGGACTAACTGCTTCCAGACAATAGAGACTTGCTCAGAAGTGACTGTACTCTGTGGATGTCCAGAATATTTTAATTTGAATTAGAAAGGATTTCACAAAACTAACCCATACTGATTAGTGGAAAAGATATGTTGTCTGGACTGAAAACACTCTTTAGCTCTTTTGGACACCAATATCCTCAGCTGTTCTAGACTGAAATCTTAAAAAGATAAGGATTATATTTTAATTCTATAGGAGTGCACTTGGTGTTCATATACATTCACTGGTTCCCTTCGTTCTTCCAGAGCTATGTTTTGTCTTAATGGTATCTGGAATACTAAAGGTTCTCTCTCCCATTTTGTCAGTTATGCAGCCAATATCTTCATAGAGCAGCGTTGTGAATACAGCATATGTGTGAATACAGAGTCTGGTATTAAGCATCTTGCCATTTGTTCTCTGTTACGTTTGTTTCTGTACATAGGCAGTTTGTGGCAATTCCTCCAATGCAAAGAATTTGAGAAATATGGCTGTTCCTGGAGGACCCTTCTTATACCTTTTGTACTTATTTTAAGATTTCTGTCAAAAGACATGTAATATTTTTATTTTAACCAGATACTCTATTTGCTGATTTTCCTGATTTCCTGAATTGCATTTTAGGCAAGTAAATGCTATGTTAAATTTCAAACTTTGGATGCCGTTATTGTTTTATTTGCATATAACCAGGTTTACAGGGACTCTCACAACCTCTTTGTAGCAATTGCAGATAGGCTAAAAAGTTAGGATGTTTCAGTCCAAAGACTCCCAAAATAGTTGGGTGGTTGCATTATAATTAGATACTCACTAGCCCACTCAGATTCCACAATGATAGTTAACCTGTATTAAAGTGTTTGTATGGCTTCTGTGGCTTCCTTTACAAGCGTAGTTAGACAGGATTCAGTCCATTCCTTTGTGAGACAATATTCCCTAATGCAACTGAGATCTGATTTTTCTTTGCATCTCTGTTCTGCACTCTTTAAGTGAACTCCAACCATTCATTTGCTTTCATCATATCCCCTGGAATATGATTACTGTGGATTTCTTCATTTCCTTGATCCTCTAGAAGCAAAAAGAACTGAAGAACAATTGCTTGTATCTCATTATTTATGTTTACAAAATTTACATGAGAACATTCAGGATGCATGTGTGACCACAGATTATATTACTGAGAATTATGATTTTGAGCATAAAAGGGTCACATGAACAAATGCCTAAGGATTTAATATATAAGGATAGCACATATGTTACAGTAATATAAGTACCCATTTTTAACAGACAACTCTCCTAAATAGTGGCTCATTAACATAATATCTTTAAATACTTACATTATTGCTTCCTGTCTGAAGCTCTTGCATAGCCCATCAGTTTTCTGATATTAGGGAACTGTTAAAGCTACTGTTTAAGCTTATAGTTTATTTTTATTTTAAAGATACATAAAATACCATGCATCTTTATGTCATGGCAAATCACAGCTTTAAAATACTAAGCAGTATAACATTTTTCATATTTTCACAAGATACATGTGGCTCAGCATAGGATGTTGTATAAAACAAAGCTAGCCATTTATTCTTTTTTTCCAACAAAATGGTCATATGTCAGAGTTAATGTAAAGAACTTTAATGTTTATTCCTACTTAAATCAGTGGAATTTTACCACTGAAGAAGTAAACACTTTTATATTCAAAACCAACACACTCTGAATGTAAATTAATGTATAGGTCTGCAATAAGTGTTGCAGAGTAGATGTTTTCATTTTGTACTAGCTAAAACCCACCTAACAAAGTAATTATAAATTACAGAAGCACTTTTTGGACCTTTCTCACTTATGTTTTGTTATGCTTGGAGCAAATTTATTATGGAATCCTCTCAGTGTTTCTCAGATAAAAGAACAATGTTTAGCAGAGTCTAACACATATTTCAGAACAAATAGTATACTTTAAGAATGAATACAGCCCTCATTTCAATGGGCAAGGCTGCACAGCTGCAAACATGTCACATAACATGGGAGGGTGCACTGTGCTGGAGTGGAGTAGGGGAGTTACAGAGCTGCTCTGTCCTGTGCGATGTATCTGAACAGGTGCATACAAATAACGAGAAATAGGTTCAGGATGATCAGGCTGTCTGGTGGTATGTAGCTAACATAAGAATGCAGTATGTGTGTTCTGTTAAAAATCTCTCCTTAATCATGGAGCTCCTCAAACTACTTGTACATCCTAGGCTAGCCTATAGGTATATTTATATAGGTATATTTAATTTTTTACTCCAATAGAATAGATAAAGAGAAATGATATTATCATGGCAGGTCATGTTCTATTCTCACGTACATGAATGTAACATGAAGTCAAATGGCATGTAGTGGTGTACCAAAATACTGTCCCACTAGTTTAATTTTCAGTTCCATATTCTCTGTTTGAGCAGGGAGGATGATGTATAATCAGGAAGGTAAAATTGATTTAGATTATCTTCTTTTATGCTAAAGTTATCTACTGCCTATGTTGCAGGAATTTTATGATTTGGGGTTTGAACTATTTAAAATCACAATAACTTTGTATTCCTTCTGGCAAATTATACTAAGTATCAGTTTTCTCAGATCACTTGACTTTACTTAATATTATTATAATTTTGTGGTTATTTGGTCACAGGATCACAAAATTCCAGTGAAAATGCAAAAAATTGCAATAGTTTCATAAAGTTCAATAAATGAAGGTCAATATAGATTTGTAAAATGATGCATTTCTTTGCAGAATTATGAAAATCTGTATATTGCTGAAATCATCACTTAAAGACCTTCCCAAAAGTGCCAGGAACAATATTATATCTGTATTTTTAACCTTTATACAGACTACAGGAGCATTGTTAACCCAGTCTGCATCTTATAGCTGGAACCAACACCACTGCAATATAAAGTGAACAATTTTATCACTAACAAATCAATAGCTACTTCACAGGTTTGTTACACATGATCATTTTTAACTGTGGCCTTTGAGCACATAAGTTGATAATCCTATGCCTGTTTTCAGTTACATGAGACATTCCTTATCACAAGGCAAATACACTTAATATTACCCACTATATTCACTTTTTTAACAAAAGAATGCCTCCTAAACTTGTCCTAATAAATATTGATATTCTTTTGATTTGTTGAACCTTTTTCAGGTCATGATAGGGCACTACATTTGTCAAAATTAACACATATTTCCTTTGCAAATTCTATAAAAAATCTGTGGGGTAGCGACTCTGATTGGACAAAATATATATGAGAGGTCAGGTTTGTAGGAAAATGCCTATGTTGGTATTTTACTGAGATAAGCTTTAAGGTAATGAAGAGATTATGTGCTCAAAATATTACTCATTTTTTCCAGTCGTAAGAGCTAGTTTAATAAACAGTACTATCCCAGCTGTGAACCATACTAGAGACAGATCATTTATAAAAATAGAAAAGAGTACTAACTAATGTAAAATATTTATTGCGTTTACAGAACTCCTCTTTTTCTCACAACATCTGGTGAAGCTTTAAAGATGCAGGTCAAAATATTTTCCCATATTTAGTTCTCCCCTTTCACACTGAACCATAGAAACTTCATCCTGAAGCAGTGAGTTTGATACAGAGTGCTCAAAGGAGAAAGTTATGGGTCATGCATAATGGCAAGTTTTCGTTATATCATATATTACCAAGAAAAGGTTTCTTGCTATTGCTCAGTGAACTTGAGACTTATAGAAACATTGAAAAAGTTGGGAATAAGTGTAAGGATTTAATCCCAAACTCATTTAATTTAGTGGAATTTTCAATTGTATTTAGCAGAATTGGGATTTATTTTCTCTGGGCAGACAAGGTCATGAACATGAAACTTCTTGATAAACATTATGTGTAAACTATCTGGAAGTCTAAATCTATCTGGAAGGCTAAGTTTATGTCTTCAGTGTCACTTAAACACTGTTTTCTATATGACAACAATGAAACCCACTGCACAGTGTATAATGTGTTGGTATTAAACTACTAACACATGAAATAGTATAGTCACATTTAACTACTTTTAGATTCTTTGATTTTGTTCCTTCTATTCAAATCTATTAAAGTATTGTGAAAGTTTCAGGTTCAAGTAACTTTAGAATAAATCTATATTAACGCTAAAATACCTATACTTTCCAGCGTAGCAATTTTTGGAACACTACATACTCCCTATTTTGTGGTGCCCCCCATGAAAGAATCACCTTGGAGACACCATCCCCAAACGAAAATTGTCTGTGTTTTCTATACAACTGTTTAGCATAATGCATGAAAGAAATAGTATGCATATAATATTAGCACAACTGGCTAAAAAACGAAATATGTAGGCTGCGAAAATATATTGAAAATTATTTCTAACTCCTTAAAAGAAAGTGACTTTTGAATGGATTGTGTTACAGAATTAATGAAGAAATGTGTGACAATCTGGAAAGGTTCATGATGATTTGGATAGCAGTATCCTGAATTGCATTGAACTTCAGCAAATATCCTAAACTTCATTTAATTTCGGCAAATAATGGTAATTAATCATTCATTCAAAATAATCTGATAAATTTAAATTGATGACAGTGGGAAACATTTTGCATCCCATTATCACTACATCTGAAACACAAATTTATATTTTTATCAATATTTTTCTTTAGGGATTTCCATCAACAGTTATATACTGAACAACAAAGCTTCCTGTTCACTGTTGGGAAGAAGTAGATAAGAACATAAGGAAGTTATAGTAATATATTGATAGACAGTTTACAGCTATAGATAGTGGTACTAAGGCTGAATAGATGACTCTGTAATGAAAAAGAGCAAGTAGCAGCATTAAATATGTAAAACATAGATCTTATGCTCTGATATTAAAGGTAAAGTGGCATAAAATAAAAATAAAGTTGATACTATATGCCTTTTCTATTTATTCATTTTTTTATGATTGACTGATATAGAACAAAGAGTTTCTAACTAAAATGCTTATGTACCCACATGCAGTGACTCTGAAATCTGTACCTTAAGGACAAAGAAAGGTCGCCAATCTCTCCAACTCCTAGTTCTTTGTCAAAAATGGACACAGTTAATGAGGTTTGTTTGGTACAGCACAAATTCTCAGACACAGATAGAGATCCTTTCAATGGAAACAAATTTGTTTGGCTTTACCAGGTTACTTAGCGATTAATAATAGCCTTGAGATGCAGGTCAGAAAGGTCATTGTACCCGCCTGCCAGCACAATCTAAAATGTGCAGCTAGTCTGCCTCTGCAGGCTTTGAGGCCCCAAAACACTATGCATAAAGTAAAACAGGCTATTTTCCAACTTCTTTTTTCATATTAATAAGCAATTTTCAAGAGAAGGGTGGCAAAATGGGGGCCATGCCACTCTAAGTAATTCATTTATTTTGCAATTTAATCTTATGTTGGAAAAAAATTACACTGCTGCAAAAGCATAGCATGGTGATTTTTAAACGTCAGTGTGCTTCATAAGTAACCTTGTATGAAATATTGTATTAGCAGCCTTTAACAGTAAACTGCAACAAAAAATACTTCCAGAGATTGAAACAGATCTATATATCTTTTCAATCCTTAACTTATATCCTTTTCATTCTGTTTTTTTCTTCTATATTTGAAATAAAGCCGGTATAATTACTTAAGATTTTCTGTATGATATTTGATAAAAAAACTTGAAAGATTCTAGCATGAAATAAATAAAAATTCCACATTGCAACTTGCATTTAAGAATGTAGTTTCACAGTGTTCATGTTATAAAGCAGTTATTGCTCTTTCACATATTTTGATGAATTAATTTAACATTATGATAGTTAAAATATTAAGAATAATAGGATAAGTCACAATCTTGAAAGCACTTTCAGGAGCAATATGACTTTCCTATGGTATAATTCATGTCACCAAACTTAATCATATGCATATTTTGACAGGATTTGACCCTTCTCCTAGAGTGCCTTGCTCAGTACCCATTGAAACCAGTGAGACTGTTAATGTGGACCTCTCTAAATAATCCATTTTGTTGGAATATTTGAATTATCCAGATATGTGAATAGTGAATAAAATTTTTCTTTGCTTTTTATTTTATCACATGCTCTCATGCTCAAAAAAAAAAAAAAAGGACTAGATTTATTCACTTAATTAACTTTTAAACAATCTAAATGCTTGACTGAATATACTCAGTGTCTTTGGCACACAGGTTAATTTGAACTAGCCATTTCTTAATAACAATAATAACAATATTAATCAAACTAACCTTTTTTACTGGGTCAAAAACATTCCATTCACATGCACTGTGAACAATAGCACAGAATTATGTTTCTTATAGAATGTTAATTTACTCCACTGTTTGTTTAATTTAGGGCAAGCCTGGCCCTATGGAAAAAAAGCCATTGAGGAGAAAGGCTATGCCTGTTTTGTCTTTCAGTTTTCTCTAGCCATGCGGTTAGAATCATGAATTTGCTGCATTCCTTGAAAGCTGATATTAGGTACAGTTCCCTATTTCCTTATTTCTTTTACGATGAAAAAATTTTCTAAGACCTATTAAATACCCAGACCCAACCATTTAGAAGATGCTGTGCCTCTGAAACACTTATCATATGCTGGCTTGTGAGACAGTTATGTTCTAGTGATATTCTTGTTTGTTGTCATGGCCTGTACCATTGTTTTCAGATCACAGTAGAAAGTGACCCGTGCAAGAAACTTAGTGCTATGCAAATGCCTCTTAAGGACATTACATAAAGTTTTATATCCAGTTCTTCTCTTTGCATACATACTCAGTCTTACAAAAAGGCTCAAGAGTCTAGCAATGAATGTCAAATCTTACCCAGCATCTACTACCCTCTTTGATTTTGTAGTCTCCTCTGTTAACAGATCAGACAATGTCATAAATCACTAGCTGAAACATAAGAAAACAACTTTTTCTTTGAGACTGTTTGAAGAAAAATTACTAAATTAAAATAACTTCTATTCAGAAAAATTCAAACTAAAGAGATGTTTAAGAACAAAAAAAGACAGTATGCATGAATCCTCTTTTATCAAGCTATTAAAATATGTAGATTGATATAATATTCAAAATAATAACTAAACAATATGAACTAATACACTATTGATAGACATGGTTCGTCGAATGATACATGTACAATGTAGCTTTTATCATTTTAATCCTTCTTCATAGTTATATCCATGTAGAATCCTGCTGCTGTGGAACTGAATGTACTCCGATTTAGCGTTCCATTGATTTTGGTACACTGTTAATGAATAATAGCAGAACACCATGAAGAATAAGCTGTAATAGGATTAAAATAAAGTAAAACACTAGCAGGACTTTTACCACTGTATTATACTTAACAGCATTATTCTATTACAGGAAAGAACTGAATGAGTATGCAGAAATGAGAGAGAAAGAAAAGAAAAAGAAAGACCTAGAAAAGAAAGAAAAGGAAAAGGATCACCAAGCCCGAAAGATGCATTACCTCCTTAGCACTGAGCAGGTTGGTATACCTGTCCCTGACAGCTCGTGCAAACCACTTGGGCCCCCAGCCTGACAGAGATAAACTAGCAGGCTGAATGGGACATGACTTGTTGAAAAGGTATCACAAAGACACTACTTCGAGTTCAATTTAGTGCTTTTCTATAGGCAAGAGCAGGTACCATGACTATTCTGTGACAGCAGCTTCATAGAGGCAGCATCAGCACTGCTGGCAGAAAGAATCCAAGTCAGCAGTTTGATCTGCCACTGTGATAACACAACATGAAGGGCATAACCTCGCTTTAAAAACTCATTTTGACTGGCTTATTGTTGTGTTGTTGCACTTGTCAAGAACTAACAAGTTATTAAGCTGAGGAAGGATTTCATTTTTTTCTCTTTTTTAATTGAGCTAATGCTTGGATTGGTGTTGTGTTCTGCAGTTTCTTAAGATAGATTGTAAATGCAGGTTTTCAGCTAAAGCTTTTCCAAGAACAGCCTGAATCAGCTTATTTAGCTTGATTGTTTTTACATAGAAATGACGTATTGCTGTCTTCAGAGCACAGTTAGCTGGGTAACCAAGCAGGGTCCATCCATGTCTCAGTAGAACCAGGCAGCCAAAGTCAACACTTCTGAGTGAGTTAAGGAAGCAGAGGGCATAGCAAGTGAAAACAGGAGACTGATGAGCTGGACTTATTTGAGAGTCATGTATTAACTAAAGCTCAAAGAGCTGTGGAGATGATGTGCTACAGTTGGCTACATGTGCTTCCCCTTCCTGCCATGCGTAATGAGGTACAATGATATGGAGCTGAGCCACCCTCAGAGATCAAGGCTGCAGATAATCAGGCAGGTTATCTGGGCAGCGTTACAAAATTATTTGAAATGTTTCAAATATATCCTATAGCTTTGAATCTTCTTGTACTACACGCATGGAAAAAAGGGACGTTTAGTTATTGACAGGAAGGAATTAAGGAGTTGTTGGTCTTCAGTTTTAGTAAAGAAAGGCATGTCAAGTTCCACTGCCAACACGCTGAAGCCCACAACCCATCTCAGAAATATGTGACAGGTTTAACAGGTATATGATCAAACATTGTAACACTGCATGAAGTAGCAGATGATACAGTGATCCTTTCTGGCCTTAAAGTCTATGAATCTTTTACTGATTGTGGAATTTTCTCTTCTTTGCCAGAGACTATATATATAAAGTCATGCCCATTCCTAATTACTAGCATTATTTTGTGTTTCAAAATTGAGGTTTAAAATATAAAACTTAAGAATGCTAGTGTCTTGAATGTACAAAGGTGTCTAATATGCATATGGCCTACGATGAAGTCAAAATGTTATGTCTTTCTCTTGAATTAACCTCCTATTCAAGCATTCATTTCTTCCATAAACTAACAATTACCTTTATAAAGAAAAAGATTGAGGAAGAAATGGTTATCAAAACCTGAATTAGTATGCATAATATGTTGTTATTGATACCAGGTATAATACATAGTCTTATATAGATAGATGTGAGCTTTTTTTTATTTTCCAAGCCAATTTGTAGCTATAACATGGGGCTGTACACAAACTAATTAGCCTTGTTGAGAGCCATGTTATATTAGCTCAAGAATTAATGCAGTTACACAGCTTCTGGTCAGCTCAAAATATGGGCAGAATAAGTGTGTTTACACTTTGAACTCGGGCACAATGAATTTCATCTGCATGCAAAATATTATATAGGTATACCTACATTTAAGATGGATTGTCTTCTGCATTTCACCGCCCCTTTTTACCTAATGTACTGAGTTCCTTTGCTATGAAACAGTGACATACAGTGAAATCATTGATTTCTAAAAAATGTATTGTATTATACTATAATTTACCATCTTTTCTATATTTTTGTGAATAATTAATTGAAATTATTTTTGAGATTATAATTAACTTAGATTATTTTGCCATAGGAATTTACCAAAATACAAGTATTTCCTGTTGCTACTTGTATGTTGCATTTACCCAAACATTTTAATGCGAGTAGGAACCAAGTGGCTCATTTGAATAAAAGAAATGTTATTATTTTACAAAAGTAGTTTAAAGAAAAGAAAGTTAACCAACTTAGGATATTTACATAATCAATATTTACTAACAGCAGTAATGTTAACTTGTTGCCATAGACTTACTGACTGTCTTTCTGTGAAAGTACATTTTGTTTTGTATCATGCCAGCTTCAACACACAAAAAGCTTTATGGCTTTACAAAAAAACCCAGCTACATATTTTTGCTTCTGCAAGTCATGTTCATGCAAAACAAATATAACTCTCTTTATAGGTGTATGAGCTGTCTTGAAAAAACAAAGTATATTTTTATTTGATTGATACTAAGTTAGTTGCCAAATAATGTCTGGAGAAATAAAATATGAGCTCTAAAACTTTATGCTTATGAAATATTGAGCTTTTAATCACCTTGCTTTATATGTCAGTAGCTTCAATAATGAGCCAAGTAACATCTGACACACATGAGCTTCCTTTGTTTGAAGAAAATTTCTCCTACATGACTCCCATAGTTATGAAAAAAACACTAGAGTCCATACTGTTGTTATCAGGTGGTAAATTATGTTGTCTGCTCCACCTACTGGTTGCTTTTTGCAGGCGATTCCATTGTAAAATACAGCAAGAAGTAAATCTGTGAGGTGTCAAAACGCTTCGGAACTAAGTTCCATTTTAAAAATAAGATGCTCTGTTCCAGATTTTAAAACTGCATGCATATATATACGTGTGTACGTGTAACAACATTTTCCTTGTCTGATTTTACAGTCTGAAAAATTCTGAATTTATGATGAACATGATTAAAATTGCACTACGCATTTATTAAGTCTCTGCCTTTGTTCAGAATATTTCTTGTCATTTTATGTTGGTAGCACAATAGCAATAACAGTGCAGATCTATCTTTTTCATTTTTTTTATCTGTTAAATCTCAATCTGCATCGTAAGTTCATGTTGAGACATGAAACTTACTATAATTAAGTCCATAACTGGTCCATAATTTCAGTGTACTATTTCCACTACAGTGTGATTGATCCCTTTTTGTGTCATTAATAAATGAACTAGATACTTAATGTTTTCTGTTATAAATGTATTTATCTATATAGATTATCCATCTATACTATTACAGTTTCCCATTTTGTATTAATGAAACTCACTGTAAGTGAATAGATCCTTACTTCTGCTCTGTGTCATATTAGCAAAGGTGACGTGTAGAAAGGGCCAAAGTTTGCCAAGTGCTGAAAAACTGTCTTTAAAGTCGATGAAAGAAGAATCATTCAATATATTGATGGCACTACGTAGAAGTAGATACCCACAGTCGTTGGAGCATATGGTTGCAGAGATCTAATCATTGGTATTTCCAACCTTCCAATAAATTTTCCGATTGGTCTTGGACTTACAATAATAGTTAAAATTAGGTATATAATAGGCTAAATCCAAAGTACCAGCATCAAGTTAGAACACTGACTTGTAGCTTTATTTATCTCATGGTGGAGCGAGCAGAGCTATAATAATGCTGAGACGAGACTGAGCTTGAGTGAGAGCAAATATGGCAGCTTCTGCTACTATTATGGTTGCTACCCTGGGAGACGGTCACCACACTATGAGTAGAAGGCAGTGGTAGCTGGAAGGAGCCAGAGTTGGAGAAATAGTGGAAGAGCAGAATGGTATGTGTTTTGTTAAGTCACTGAGATCAAGAAAAGATTCCTATAGAAACAGTTTTCAGAGTGCCACAGATGATAAAGGCTTTTGCTATTGTAGTTTCTCCTGTTACCAAGAAAAAGATTAGAGAATCAGAAGAGCAACATATCTTTTCCCCTTTCCCTATAATTTTTCCCATACCAGCCAACAGGACTGGGTGAGATAAAAGAGAATTTTAATTCTTTCTTTTCTCCAAAGTTTCTCTGCTTCTAAAAATGTGAATTGATTTTGTTAACACTTTCCCAGAATTCCTACACCAAATTTAGTTTTCAGAGAAAATGGATGCTGTAGTCTAGAAGGCAAGAGTTCTTTGTGAAGTAACATCCACAGAAGCTTGAGGGCTTTGTTACACAAGTACAAAACCTATTTTAACATTATTGAGAATGTGATGTTATGCATACATCACTTAAGCTTATCATTGCCCTGGCTGGTGGACTCAGTTCAATGCTTGTTTCTGGACCTGGACTTCCTCTTTGATGATTAATCATGCTGAGATTAGGTGAGTCCCATGTTCTATGGGACCTTCTGTTCCACCTAAATGCTTTAAGTATTAAGACCTTGAGAAAGATTAAATCATCCAGTTGTGTTTGTATGCCTAGCCAGGCTCTTGATTTCTGTATAGAATCCTCTCCTGGGTCCTGATCAATTAGAAGAACCAGATGAGTCAGACTGAAGGTTCATCTGGTCCAACACCTTATCTTTGACAGTGGCATATGCCCAGCAAAAACTATTAAAAATGCGGCAATGGGGCATTATAATGACACATACCCAAAATACTCTTGCAGTTTCCAGCAATCTGTAGTTGGAGGACTTGTAGTTATTTGTTGTAGAGCTTTCCATTTACAAATTATTAAGCTGTTCAGTTTTTGGCTCTGTATTCCTCCAATTCCTGCCTCTCTAATACCCAGGAATATCCTAAATAGGAAAGAGTATGCTAACAGATCTAGGTCCACAACACTGACTAGCTGTGGGTCTGCTCTTCCTTGAAGACCAGGATAACTCATTCTCTTTGTAGTATCTTTTTACAGCATGCTTGTTTTACGGCATATATTGTCTGATATTTTGTCACAGGAGAATATGCAACTGCAGAATGCCTTATTCTTTCTCCACTGTTTGGTGATGTTCTGCTGATGACCTCCTCCACTTTGAGCAACAGTTAAGTCCATCACTTTCAAGCCCTCTTTAGCAATTTCTTCCGACATCCTTCGGCAGTTCATGAACACATACTGTTCATAAGCTCCTTGGTTCTGCATAACTACAAGAGAACAAAGTTCCTGTTAATGACTACTTGCAAATGTCTGCTAAGGAGATGTAGAATCATTCTTTCTGAACTTCTGTATCTCAGGGTGGGTCAGCTCCCTCTGTCAGCAGTTCTGAGAGAAATTTGAATGTGTTTTGGGTCTTTTACTCTATACATTCTAATGATCTCAGGTATGGCTGAAAGAAACCAGCAGAGATTTCTTCTAATCCTGGTGAAAAAAAATATAAACTTTGATGTCTTGGGAGGAAGGCTCATTCATAGCAGCCTCAACTTGCATGTTCCTATTTACCATGCGGTGAGGCAAAGCACAGTTTTTCTTTGCCGTACAAGGTATCCTCAGTGTTTTCCTGAGGACAGAAATAAAAAAGAAGGTCAAGAGATGTTAAAGCATACTCTCAGGCCCTTTTCTGAGATCTCTGTTATGGTTGCTAAATCTCCGGTTACAGTTTTAAGTTACACTTTACAGAGATATTCCTCGCTTCAGAATTCAGATCATTCTGCTGAAATTGTGTGTAATTTGAAGGTTCTGGCCTGTTCAGTTAAAGAAAAAAAAAAGTAAGCTTTTTTAACCTGCAGATCAGAATAGACTGTTGTAATAGGCCCTGTTTGATGTAGAAGCTACAAAATGTATGAAATTTCTTTGAGTAACTTCCAATAACAAATCATGCGTTATCCTTTTGGACTGCTGTAGTTTCTTTGGTTTTCATTGGCTAGTTGTCTGTGTCAGCATTTCTCTGTTGAGTCAAGGCTAGTGTGTTTAGACATTTGGCTGATATTTGTCCATATTTATTCCCATTGACCATACATTGGAAAGGACCATTTGTAGTGATATAGTAGCTGCTGTGATAGAATAAGGAAATATTTTTAATAGAATTAGTTTTGAATGAGATAATGCTTTCCACAGAGACATAAACATATGAGGCAGTAACTCTTTAATAGATTAGTACTGTAGAAAATAATTTTTCAAAGCCCTTAAGAATAAGGTTCTATGAGGAGGAAAGAAGTGCTATCAAGTGAGTAACAGTGAAAAGATCTAATTTCAGCAGTCAGAACAGAGTTTTTTCATTCTTACTCACTTTGTGCGATACCTATACTTCATAAGAAATTCCATGTTAGGGTAATGGGAGCCATTTAAGTTCATGGACTTTGGATTAAGGCTTTTGTGAATAAAGGTAGCAAAAACATGACACAGGGTTCCTTTGCAGCTCTTTTTCTTCCCAACCAGTTTTCTTTCGATTTTCTGTAGTTAATATAGAACCCACAGTTGCATCAGTCATTACCTCATATGTTTGTCAATTCATACAGTAAAAGTTTATTTTAAATTCTTTATTCAAAAAGACATTGAATGTTGAAGTATCATAAATTAGATAACTGCATTCTTTTTTAAATCACATTTTTCCTGTCATCAGGGATGATAATTCATAAACATTATGTGTGTCTCCTTTTTACACTACTGGAAATCAGAAGTTAATTCTAGTGAAGTTAATGCAGTAATATTAGAGATAAATGTTCTAAGTGAGGATGAAAGAAGCCAAAAAATTCTTACTGGAGCAGGCTAATGAATATTCAGAAGGCACAGCTGTTTAAAATACTTCTAACCTAATATGCTGTCCTGTAAGAATGTGAAAAACAAACAGTGTTTGACTCCCACTCTGTCTCTGGACACCTGGCACTTTTATTCTTATAAAGGTAAGGACTTGGTGGATAAAGTACTGGCCTCTGATCTTTGGATCCACAGTTTAAGAGACAAGGCTGCAAGTTTGGTCATTTGAGCTTAGTCCCGAGTGAACAGTCCACATCACAAAATGATTATACATAATTTGTTACTATTGGCAGTGTCTGTTCAAGAAAGGCCAAGGACTGAGCTAGCGTGAAGAATGAATTAGCTCTTACCTTTTACATTTTATTTCCTCCCTCTTTACTGTTATAAATTTTATTATCCTGTCTCTGAAACATGCAGGGGATAAAATTATCATTCATTATAAGTACTAATATTTCCTGAAGATGAACTAAAATGGTCTTTCTTTTTTTTAATGTAGATACCCCAATCACTGAACATCCCCACCTATCCATGGGTGTTTAATACCCCCTCATCACTTCCCTGCCAAGAAGTCAGATGTTTCTGACTACTTACCAAAGCTCGTACAATAAAAAATCCCATTTAAATTAAAAGAGGAGAAAGTGAGCTTTCCTAGCTCTCAGGCAGGCTTGCAGCTACATTTTAATAGCATTAGTATATAAAGCACTTTATGCTACAATGTTCTGTTTTTATAAAATATTATTTTCAAAGGATTCTCCATTTACATTAGATCCTTATTACAGTATTTGTGACAGGTATGTCTGATCAGCAAGCCTACTTTGCCTATGTGCTCACTTCCATGGTGGAGGCCAGATATATCACTCTATTCACAGGTATGCGGCATAGGAGAATTATTCAACTCTTTTGCCTCCTGAGGGACTAGACATACTACAATCTCTGTTCACTTGTAAGGAATCTCAGTTAATGTTGCTTTATGTGTCTGTCAAAAAGAAGGACAAAGTAAGGTAAACTGGAAGTGTCCAGTAAATGAGCTGTTTGTGCTTCTGGAATACATGGTATCTGAACGAAGAAAAATATTTATGCCTAGATGGCTAATTCCATTACTTCTGTATTCCAAAAATGACCTGTAAGCGATTTGCGCACAAAATCAGAAATCTTTAGTTCACTTAGGATTTGCGTCCATCTCTTGCCCTCAGGGGATCCTTGTCCTGGGAACACTCAAGACTGTAATTCTGCCTCTCCACACAGTATTGTGGTGATTTAAAAAGAAGACAAGGTTTGATTATGCTTTGTCTAGGTGAAAATCAATACTGGAAGCCAAAATATGCTTCCAGCATAGCATCTATCCTGCGTACACTCTGCCAAAACCATTTACTGACCAAATTTCCAACTTAACATTCATAGATTTTCCAGTGTTTTGCTCATATCTTTTCCAGACAGTCTTTCTTTCTCTTTAAAAAGGGGTGGTCATCTTGCTAGAAAGGGTAAGTACAATGAAAGCCAAAACTAAGAGGGCAAGGTTGGTGAGCTTCAGGCCCAGAATCCATAGGTTAGGGAGCACTGAGAAGGAGGGTGGGGAAGTGCTATTTGCTGACACCGTAACCCGTATGTATAAGAAATAGATGGCTGTGTGCTGTACGGGTGTATTTTTCCCAAGCATTAGTAGAAAGTACTTGAAATAGTAATTTCCAGTGCTCCCCAACCCTGGCTCCATCCTATTCACTATTCTCAAAAGTCTCATTTAAGCACAGGTGGGAATTGAAAAAGCTTTCAACAGAAATAAAGAATTTCTTCCTTTTCCACACTCCCCAGATACTCTCTGTCCATTTCATAAGGGCAGTGAGTGAATGCCCTTAAAAACAGAACAAATTTAACTATAATTTTATCCATGTTCGACAACAGTTTTGCAACTTCTAATTTTCTTAAAGGCTGCTCATTTTAAAATCATTTTAGTTTGTTTGATATCTTCTACTTTAATGCCAGCAGGAAAATTTGTCTGTAATTTGCTGTGGAAAGAAATGAGAGAATGTTTATACTGAAAAATCATCAGTCGTCACAAATGGCTTAACACACGATCGGGTGTAAAGTTGGAGTGCTGTTTTGTGCTTGATCTTGTGCAGAGACTTCAAATTCAGTCACTTAAAGGCATGTCTGTGTAAACATGGCAAGATGTCCCAGAGCTTCTGCTACATTGTTTGTTATTAGGCATGTCACTCATGCTAAGCATATATTATCTCAGGATAGTGGAGATCTCCATATCTAGAATTAGTCATTTAAAAATACAGTGGCTGAAAGGTCGGTCTACTTAAGTCTTCTTCAGCATCAGAATTGCAAAAGCTGTAGTTGTGGGTTTTTTCCAGACAACGAACTTCTTGCTCTGCTCCTGTGGGTAGGATTAATGGCAGAGTTTAAAGGACAAGCTGTGTGATCTATCAAATGTGTACATGCTGAGATTTTGAAAAAAAACATGACCACATTTTGTGTATTACTGTCAGTTGGGGTGGCTAAGGTTTGGGATTGCTGCAGGGTCAGAAAACTGATAAGAGCGAGTTATATATTGAATGTTGGCTTTTTGTATGATGTACAAACATTTAGCAAAGAATCTATATTGCAAGGAATTTGCCACATAGTACAAATATGAACTAAATAACTCTCACAGAGCCACATTCACACACATTTGTACACAGTGGAACTCTACTGATTTCCTGAAATTATTATCGGGATAACTCTGGCAGATGTGTAGTAGTTTATCTCATGTTGATAGAGTTTTGATGTGATGTATGGTCTTGCTGGTGTTATTTTCGAAACTGTAGTATCAGAAGAAGTCCATGTTAAATAAGAGAGAAGTGCAGAAGAAGAGGGAGATTAGGGGTGGCATGGGAGGAATCATGAAGATAAAATGCTGTACTTTTCTGAACATCAAACCTTTTAATTGATTAAGGAGTGGCACTGACAATATGTATCCTTACTTTCATGAGACTTCCAAATGAGTGATATACACACCAATTCTTTAAGTTTTTAGCTCTTGGGCAAGCGAACAGTATTGTGGTAAATTTCTGTCATTAACTTGCACAATTTGTTCAATGTTTGATGCTTTTGTTTAGTATCTAATATACATTGTTAATTTGGGAAGTCCAATCTGTCCTGCAGTGGACTTCATGAAAACTGCTGTACCTCTTCTCTCATCTATTGTTCTTTATTTTGCATGTTTTCTTTGCTTCCAGTTTTCCTCTTCTAACAATCGTTTAAGACAACCTTCGTCATTTCCTTTTTTGTTACTATATCACTCTTTTCTACTCATTTCTAACTACCTTTAGTTATCTAACTAACATGGCCCTGTTCCCTCTTCTTTATTTTTTTCTGTACACAATACTATGACCATTCATTAAAACTTCACCTCATTGCTTATTGGTCTCATCAAAGACTGCTTTGCTAAACATTCTACCCCTTTTTAGGTTTTTAGTCATTGTTTAATCCCATAGGTTTACTGAAGCAAGTTGTTTAACCCGTCAGAACATATTTCAGTGAGGGAGGAGTCAGAAGTAAACGCAGTGCAACAGATAGATAAAAGGAACACTGAAAAACTATGAAATGTTACATTCCTTAATTACATATAGGTTTTTTTTTGAGAAGTGAATGAATTCTCTATTTATTATTTATTCTCTTTTTTTTTTTAAACAAAGCAAATTTCCACATGATATCCACCTCTATCTGTTAAAAAGAGCTTCTCCTGTCTTTTAATATATTGTCCTAGGTAACGTGTAGTGTCACAAATTAAAAGATATTAAATGGTCTAATTATAAGGATTTTTCTCAGTCCACTGAGGAAAAGAGTGATTTTCAAGTAGATTTTTTTCTTACAAAGCTAATCTTTTCCATTATCACAATGACAGTAAATGAAATTTTAATATTAAAGAGGTAAATAGTATCCAGCATCTGAATAAGTGTTTTAAGAGTCTGAAAACTTTTCACAAGTGTAAACAATGTTAGCCTCAAAATATCCCTGTGAATAAGGAAATAATGACCCTGTTTTCACATGCAGTTGTTGAGACTTTGGAGAATAAAACTATCTTCAGATATTATTCCTCAAACTAAGCTCTTAAATTCCCATTTATATGGTGTGGTTTTAGAAGCAAGTTTATTTTCAAAGGTTCATAGCATTCTAACCTAGTCCCATACTCACCCCCACCATTTCTTAAAGAAAAGGTGATAACACTAGTGGAATTCCCAGTTCCTATTTTTAAAATAAAATGATTAAGTAACTAAATATTTATTTTTCTGCTTGTTTTTAAATCAATTAGAAGTCAAATGAAAGGACTTCAAATGTTCTGACTCTGCTTTGTGTCTTCATTGTAAGAACATTGTTTCCCATGCCATCACTCACACATCCAAGTTATTATTCCTGATCTGGTCAAGTTATCAAGACCTGCATTAGAATTAGATTTGACAGAATAACCCTCAGTCAGTGAGAGAATCAATGGAAAATGGATGCATTTATGAGATGCCTTTGCATATATTGGGCTGCTGTGGTTTGAATATTGTGCCAGCGATGTTCTCTGCAATAAGCTAAGAGTTTGTTTTTTCTTTTGTCTTGTTGCCTAAATACCCAAGCAGTTGTTACCTGTTTGGAAACTCAATTAGTTTTTTTCCTGCAGTTGGACTTAGTATCTCTGCAGGTTTAGTGGTTGATTTTATGGTCTGTGGCAAGGATACCAGACTTGAATGTTTCCTTAACAACTCTTTGTATAGTTCATAAAATTACAGCCTGGTCTACCTGTAAATGTGTATTTATAATATGATGGCACTATTATTTTGATATCAAGCAAGCATTTCACAGATGAAAAGGACTGAACTGTGTTTTACAATCTGAAGGCAGAATAACAATAATTAATGCTTCTATTACTCTGTTTAAACAGAATTTATATTAAGCAGAGGACAGGTAATTAATCCCACTTGAAAGAATATACATTACTCATCACTCATTTATGAGTTCTTCAGTCTCTGCATAAAAGCAGTATCTCAAACAAAGCTAATATTCCACAGCTACAATAACATACTAGGTCCTCTGATTCTTGTTTAAACAAAATTCCCGAGAGTATATTTTTATAAGGATTACAGGATCAGGCCCAAGGAGTATCATTACCTCAGTGAGAACTGAACCTACATTTATAAAAGTGAGTAACATTTTTCACATTGTTTTTCCCATTGTTAGGTAAGAAAATTGGATCTCAGATTGGAATGTTGAATCGGACTATGTTTTTCTTCCAATCTCTGAATAAGTTTGCACTATATTTCTTCATGATTAATAAAAAAATATGTTCATATTAGTTAAAAAAATGAGAGATTATTTTTAGTATGAGAAGACATTCTAATCTGGCTTGAATATTTTTGATATTTAAAATTCGAGTTCATGGACTTAATTTTATTATACTTGTTGCTGGAGTAGTATATGCAGAGTTCTTGTAGAGGATTCTTTCTTAAATAAATCTTATATTAAAGATATTATCCTTTTATTTTTACAGCCTACTGTAAGCCAGTTATTTAGATGTTTTAAATAGCTACTCTTTTACAGCTATGACTGTGGCATAATTTAAGCAAGGTTTTTCCGTGAGAATCATTAATGTTTTAAAGTATTTCTTTTACCTCCTAGAGAAAATATATCTGGGGATTAACAAGATTGTTCCCTGGAATTCATGTGGAAGCATAACTGCAGTAGCTGAGAAATGATCATGTTTCCTTTTAGTTCTCAGCAAGAGTAATTGAATGTTGAATATCTTACTAAACGCTGGACTGTGACAGTGTGTTAACACTCTGACTATCTCCTAACAGCAAGGCAATTATTTGCTGAGTGGGATTTTTATAAATCCCCTGGCAGTAGTATGTCCTGATAATTATGATGAAGTGCACTGGTCAGTGTTGATTCAGCAATCCCATCTCTAGCAAATATTTCATTCACAGCTCTCCTTCATGCTTTTACTTTTATGGCTTTTAAAGATCTCTCCTGTCTTCTCTCAGCTTACTTAGATTTTTACAAATCACAATGGAGCAAAAAAGTATTTTCAAATTTAGTTCCTATTTTGTTGACCTCTTTTCCTTCTCCTTCAAAATACACTATAATGTACAAAATGTGTTTTGAAGAAGGAGTCTTTTAAATCCTCATTAAAAGAGCGGATTGAGAAAATAGAACTTTATTTAGGTTCGTACTGTGGTAATCGCTTGCCAAGACTCGCACCCTCAAGGCTATTTTTTTCAAGATTAAATGACTGTTAAAAGACACATACATTCAGACTTCCAGGCAGAATATTCAAAACAGAGCATACCTTTGTTATAGTTTAGTTAAATTACAGTAAAAAGTATTTTAAAGATATGAGAATACACATTCCATTGACTTCTTGCCTACATTTTATCTTAAACTCAATTTCATTGATTTTTAATTTTGCATGTGTGTAAATATTTACAGTGTAGTAGCTACACTGTATCTGTTAGGGCATATTTTGTTATTTAGAACCTTGGATGTAGATTTTAATATCTTAAGGTCAAGAAATAAGATTAAAACATAAATAAAACTTCCAACATCTGAAACTGCTCATGTTTTATTATACCACTAATGGCCACCAATCCTTCCTGAGGAACTATCCAGCATAGTCGACAAAGCCTTGTCTTTCTCTTTTCTACCTGTATCTTTTTTCTTTCTTCCCTTTCTTACTCCCTTCTTTCTGTTTCCTTTTCTGCTCCCCTCTTCATTGTTTTCAAGTAAAGCTCCTAAATCATTATGTTATTGTATTCTGAATCAATTAAGTCTTTGTTTCCTCATGGAAATGATAAACAGGAAAATGAAAAAATGGATATTCTACAGCACAGACTAAATTTAGGAATAGAGATGGAAGTGATACTAAAAAAAAACCCAGAATATCTTTATTTAGATAATATTCAGTAAATTCATGTTTGTTTTCTTATTTTTTTTTCTTTCTTTGTGTGACACAATTAATTATAAAGATATGGAAATGATTGGGAGGAAACTAAAAGACAGAGTGTTAGAAATGCAAAATGATTCAAAATATTAATGTAATGCTAAGGATGACTGGGTAACAAATGGTACATTTGCTAGTATGCTTGACCTGACACAATTAATATTCCAGGTCATGCTTGGGTTTCCATGATGGAAGGTCTGAGGCAGAGAATTCTAGGGGAAAAATATATCTATTGTATAACTCATTTCTCTCTTTTTTTTAATTTTCCCTGACGAGTCAGAACCATAGTCTTAAAAAAAAAAAAAATCTGTGCTTTCACAGCTCATTTGCCATATTCACCACTGGGCCACCGTTCAGCAGAAGGGCCTGATATAAGGAGGTCAGTAAGAAGCTATTAACAGAGTCCCCTCCTGAGATTTCTTTGGTCTTATTGAGTTGGAAGTTAGCATGACAGTACTGCAAATAACTCAGTTGTAGGTTTTTTAACAGTTAGCACAGATTTCCCCATAGTGTTTGTCACTTTAGAAAATTGTTCCTGGAAATGAAGTCCCAGAAAGCTGGCTTTGACAGAGGCCCTTCTTAGTAGTGAAGAACATGGGTATAGAAAAATGTATCATTCTCCCTACAGACAAGAAGTACTTTCTGTAACCTATAGTAATATTTTGGAGGGTAACATATTTTTCTTACGGACTTTGTCTAAAGGTGGGGAAAATATTGGAGTCAAAGTATTTGTCAAGATAGTCACTTTTCTGCCACTGAAAAAGCAGTATTAACTACAACGGCTTTGTTGTTGAGCGACTATTATATAAAAGTAGGGGGGGAAAATAATGCTTTTAACATATTGTGCTGGTCTCAAGAAAATATACACATTTATTAAGTACCAGAGGCTTTGATTCTTCATATTCTTAGATTTCTGCAAGCTGTCATCTCCCTGCAGAGGACAGAGTGAGTAGGGCATCCATCAGCATACAGCATTCAGCGCATATGCAAGAATTTGCAGAAATAAGACTGTTTTGCAGAGATATTTTAAAATGAATGGAAGCAATTTTGCCAGAGATGGATCTGGACTGGAAAATACGATCAAACTCATCTACTCTTCTCTCCTACCAAACTTTCACATTTTTAAATCTGGGCCTAAAACCTTGCCACAAACCTTGGGGAATTTAGAGAAAATTAGTATTAATTTTATCAATCTAGATGCAAACTCTGCTGATTGCTCTGCTATCTGTCTGTTTGAATACTTAAACATATATAATTAAAATGTAAAGCAATTAACAAGGATTGCCTGAAAAATAATCACTTAAAAATGCACTTCATAATTAATTTTGACCCAGATCTAACAATGAGATTCACCTGAAGAAGAACTAACTTCCTGCATAGCGTCCAACTGGCCTTACTAGGACTCCAAGTCTGTTTTCGTAGCTGGGGACGTTATCTTTATGCATTTAACCTGATAGTACCTAAAAAAGAGCAACAAAAAATGGGTCTTTTTTAAGGCACCTTTTCAGCAAGAATAATTTCAAATACACTGAATCATTGTGTTCCCAAACCTACCATGGCTAATTTTGTTGTCATTAAAAGTGTTAACAGCCAATCCTATTTGTGCACATGGAGATACTCATCTGTATTTCACACTGTTTGAACCCTATTCTCTCTGCTGCCAAACAGTTAAACAAAGAAATATCAAGTAGAACATACATTGTACCTCAATATAGATTACAAAATGCGGTTTCAGAAAGTCGTTATATTCATGGGGCCATTTATACTTCTCTAAATATGAAATAGCAGAAGCAATACCATGTCTTGGAGCCCAGGTAGCAGATCTCTTTAAAGTTATTCTTGCTATAATTTTTGAGGGGAAAAATGTTTAAAATGTTCAAGCTGTTGAATTTTTTCACTTTGGGAAAAAAAAGAGCAACTTATAGTCACATAGATTGAAATCATCTAAATTTTCTTAGTTTAAAATTCCTAACCAGTTTGGTCCTCAGCATTTTTTAATTAAAGCTTAAAAAATGGTGAATATTTTGGGCAGATGAAGCCCTGATCTGAATTTGCTACTGATGAACACACATATGCCTGCCAACTTTGGAGAGCCATTATTATGCCATAGTGGTTTATTCCAGACCATGCTGATTCTTGGTGGTTAATGTGAAGATGTTTTTCTTCTGAAAAGCTTTATTTTCAGAGATATTGTAGTTTTCTATAAAATGTGATGGGTTTCACAGACATACAGTCAGAAAGCAGTATCTCATTGAGCTGGGGACCTCTACAGTCATGACATGGCTGGAATGCACCGTCTCCACATTAAACAGGATACAACAAGCAAACACAGATGGCCCAGGGTGTAGGAATGGGTAGAAAGATAAAGTAACAATGCAATGAGCAGTTTAGTGAAAAGAAGACAATCACAGGCAATCACTTTTCTAATTTACTGTCAGCAACTGAGTGAAGACAAAAATTGAATGACTGGTATGTGGGCACATCTGGTTGCCCTGGTAGGATGAGTGGGTAAAGAGCCATAACGCCTATGGCACAGAGTTGCTTTGCGCATCTCCAGCATGGTACCCAACTTATATGGAAGAGCTTGTCTGGGGCATTTTGTGCAACAACTTCTTATTAACTACATAGCAACTTCTTATTAACTATATAGCAAACATTTAGTGGAAATGCATTCAATAGTTGTGGGACAGTACAATAAAAGCCTGAGACAATATGTGGAACTTGAGTTGATGTAGCACTTGTAGATCACTGGATGTTTGCAAGCAAAAATATAGTGGGCTGTTAAGAAAATTGTAACAGGGCAGTGAATGAAATACTGCAAAAATAATCAGTAACACCATAAGGAGAATTTGTAACTTTATGAGTTGCTTATGTGAATAACAGCCAGACTTGTAGAACCAGATTTTAAGATGCAGATGAATTCTACAGATCACACAGATGGGCCTGCAATTTTGCATACACTCCACTGACCCTGCTTGCCTGCTATTCAAAGCCTGGATCTCTGCCATTTTAGTTTGGCATCCTGTAAAGCTGAAGGAGCAGTCAGTGGTTGTTTGGCATAAATATGTTTCTACCACATATCTCTATTCATGTCCTCTTTCCCATCACACATTTGCACTGATAGTAGAATGGAAAAGTTTATAGGATTTACACTAGGAGGGAAACACATAACGCAGAGTCTAAATAAATTGTCATTAGGGCCAGATCACTTACAGAGTTGGAAAATTTAGCCAATAAAATTTACCAACAATATTTTGAATAAGCTACCATCTCTGCATATCTTTGTCCATTAAACAGTAATTTTTATATGGTCCTTATTTAACTTTTTTGACACCAGGAGTTGGAATTTCCCCATAGGATATGCTAATGAAAAATGCATTAGAGCTAATTGGGGAGCATTCAATCCTCTCAGCCCAAAGAGGTTAATACTTTATGAGGAAGCTGATGCTCTACTTAGTTTTCTCAGGGGTCCTCAGTAGTGTGCCAGAAGAGAAATGCAAGATTATAAACATTTACTGTTTTCCTTACCTTTCCCACACCTTGAAACTAATGCCTTTTCCTACTATGTTTATTCAGTAGTTCTTAGCAAATAAAAATATGATAAAAGCAAAATGCAATATATTTTAACTGAGCAAATACAGTCTAAAAGCCTTAAGAATGCTCCAAATATATTGTAGTGGAAAATATTAATTGTCCTTAAAGCAATTCAAGATCTTTAAATTAATTTTTGCCAGGTGTATTTTGAGCAGATGTGATCTGATTTATTGGAGATGCAGTGACTTTGTACAATACGATACAGCAATTCTGATGTTTAGCACATAAATCAGTAGTTATTAAACCAGAATGAATACCTAACTGTTCATAATTTATTCAGTAAACTCACATATGTCTATCTGTGAATCGTTTTTACACAAATGATAAAATTCCTACATGTGTTATTGTTCAGAATGATGTGGGAATTGTCTATCATAAAATTTTGACTTCCTAGATATTCAGAGATTGTTAATGACAGAGATTACTAGTTCAGAATTTGAAATCTGTTCTTTGCATTAGTAAATGTTATATTATATAAAAATATTACAATAGTTAAGCAATTGCTGAATAGCATACTGCTTCTGTATCCTGATAATATGAAATAAAAAATTCACTGTGAAGAATGTGAATTTTTTGGTTCAATTCTCAATTGAGAATTCAGAATCTACTTTTTTTGTGAGTTTTATACTAGTAAAGCTAAATACATTTGTATAGTCAAAGGAAATTAATGTGAACTTTTTCAGGAAAAAAGCAATTTCCATTTTTTGGTATTCAGTAAATCTGCTTATATTTTCCCTTACCTAATCATCAGTTTTACTTCTAAAAATACTGTAATGCCATTGTCTTAAAGCCACATTGTGAGTCAGATAGCACAGTGTTTAAAGGGACATGGGTTATCTGTTTCCTTGTCTAAACATTTTTTTTACTCTTTAAGTATGTTTTTGGAAATAACAGATAATGTTTTTATTCCTATTGTGCATATAATACTTCAAACTCCAAGACAAATATAGTACTTTTAAACTACAGCCAAATTTGTACACATTTAATTATTTTTAAGGAAAAACTGGTATGTTTGTTTTACTACTACAGTGGAAGATAAAAGATTGCATATGACTGAAAGAAAAGATGGATTTGAGATACATGAAGCTCAGCTGTGTAGTTCTTGCTTCCATAAAATGAAAGTTATTCCCTTTCCAAGGGCTGAAACCTGTATTATACTTCAGATGATCATATTTAAACCCTTTTGTAACTGTAATGGAATTGCCCAGAGATGTATTTAGTCTGTAGATCTATCACATGTCAGTAGTCATCAGAAACTTTTTGTGAAAGTTTATTGTATAGCTTTTCATATTGTTTGGATTTGTAGAATAAAATTAGTAAAGAAATTTAAATTAGTTGAAGTCAAAGATAACCCCATCTTCTATTCAGATTGCAGGTGTATACAACTCACCATTCAGAAAATCCCCGGATCCAATGGAGCTCCTGTTACGGAAGTCAAAGCCACTAAGCCACAGACAGCAGCCAGCAAAGAATCATCTCATATGTGACTGGTCAAATTGTACAAGGTCCCTGACTTTCCCCACCGCACAGCCTCTGCCACCTATTGGCAGACAGAAACCTCAGGTAATATTTTTCAGTGTCTTGTATTTATGGTATTAGTGCTTGCTTTTGGGATATAAAGTCTTTGAAACAGATTTGTTTTAAAGAAAAGAAAGCCTAGGTGGTATGTAAAAGCAAGGAAATATGATTCCTTAGACTTTACTTTTGTCCTTTGGTAAAAGAACGGCATTTCAGAGATTTCAAAGGGAAGATCTGATATAACTGAATACATTTATTGCAATTCACTGGAGGTAGAATTCTGAAATTACAATTTTAAATTAATAAAACTTAAAGTGGTAGAAGTGAAGGATGATGAGACAAGTTAACCAGTTGAAATATTTTCTTCCTCTTTTTAAGATTGTTTTCTACGTGAAGGCAGAGACAGCCTCTCAAAATATACTAGTTTCTGCTCTTTTGCAACCCCTACTGTGCGTCAGCTTTAATTACAAAAGTTTCTACGTGTTCTGCATGATTCGCCAAGGTGTCCAACTCCCATTCTTAGCTGTCATGGTCTCAATTTTACTTTCAGTTGATGTCAACATATGTTGCAGACAGCTTTTTTCTCTTCTGTAAAGTAACAGGTGTCTCTGAGATAATGCATCAGAGTAAGTGTCCTACAAGATGACAACACAGTTTTCACTGCTTTATTATCTAAACTTGCTGGGAATATGCCGAATAAACACAGCAGATAGACCTTTGAGACCTTTATGTTGCTGACTTGATGACAGTAAGAGTGGATATTTTTTCAGGAATATTTCAGGAAGTTTTTGCCAGTAAATGCCTGATATGGTTACTATGGGGTTAAAAGTATTCTCTTTCCCTGTATTCTGCAGAATTTTTCAGATTGCCAAATCTGCTGAACTTCTACTTACCTCACACTTTCCTATGCTGATAGAGCCTGTTTAACTTTGAATGACCGGAGTGTCTTCCGAACCTTTCATACCTTTCTTTTTTTTTATTCCATCCTGTCCTTAAATTTTCTCTTCAGTATTTTGATTAGAAAGAAAATGCTTCTAAATGAGTCCTTCTAAGTTGAAGCCATCTTTTAGCTTCAGAAATTAAACAACAATAATGAGCAATAAGCAATGTATAATATATGCTTATAGGTATTTTACTCCTCTGGACTGATATGGCCATTCCCACTGTGTTATGACTGTCCTTGATAGAGGTGATATACACAGTCTTAAGTTTGAACTGCTACTGGGTTCAAACCATGTGCAGCCATGCCATCTGCCATAATTTGCCTGTGGCTTACTGATTGCATCCACACTGCTCTTCAGTAGACAGACTTGGGCTCCCTGGGTAACCCACACGGAACGGGCTCTTCTCACCTCTACATCATGCCTTACTTATCTGTAGCAGGCTGGGCATGTATTCGTGGTGGGAAGCTAAGGCAAGGGCAACTGGGTTAGAGCATGAGGAGCAGATGCAGGTCTGCCAGCATATCTCTGGAGAAGTAGAGGTGAGCCATGCTGGATCCATACTGCTTATAACAGTAAGGATCGATTTCAAGACAGTTCTCTGTCTTTGTCCTTCATTCCTGCCCTCCCCCACCTTGACTGTTTGAGCTTCCTCATCTAATGAGCTCATTGGCTCATATTAGACCCAAGACAAAACACAATCCAACAGATAGACAGTATAGGTGATCAGGGAGTTTGGAGTTGAATGTAAATTCAAAACCAAATAAGTATGACATTATAGCCTTACCTACTGGGACCAGAGGTGCTATGACCATCTTTCAGTGGGATGAGACGGAATGCTATGTAGGTTTCTCAGGACAGAGAGCAATATTTTGCCTAGTGTGCATGGTACATGAATCATGCTTTTAAATAAAGAGGAGAGTTTTTCCATTGTTAAGTTGCTCTTGCAAAAGCACTTTGCTGCATATAAATATCTTACCAGCTTCTGTTTTGATTTGGAATATTTTGTAGAACTTTCTAAGTTTAGACACACACAGAGCCATACACAGATAGAACAAACCAGAAGAGTTCTGTTTATTTTCCCCATCTCAAAGAGGGAATTTACTATATAATACTTTAATCCTTTCAGCACCCTGGGATATACACTGTGGGGTAAATTTTCAAAGCACAGCACGTGGATTTAGCTGCACGACTCTTATTGATGTTAATGGGAGTCACACGGCTAAATCCCTGCACAACACTTTGACAATTTAGGGTTGTATGTCTAAGAAAAGGACACTGGTTTGAGCTGATGAAACAGCTGGAAATGAAAACCCATCAGAATGCATCAGACTGAAAGTTGTCTGGTGTGACAGTAAGGAATTTAATTACTAGCTATACTTGTGTCCTAGTTCTCTGTGATAGCACTTTTTGGCACCAAGCTTCCTCTTTTTCTCATACGTATCAGGCCCCATGCAAGTCACTTGTTACTTTGCTGTTCGTTCAGATATCTAAAATTTCTGTTGCCCGTAGGGATGGTTATTTTATATGAGAATATGAATTATATACGTTTAAGAGAACAAAAGTTAGCTCTCTACCAGTTTTCTCTTAGAGAAATTGGTATTTAGCATTTTATAGGTAAGTTCTGTATATGTAAAATAGCATATTTAAAAGAAAACTTTTAATGTTTCTGATATATCAGTTAAATCTATCATTTTTATTACTGAATTAACTAGAATTACAGTTTGATGGAAGCATAGATAATACTAAAATTAGTCATCTGTTCATTCAAAAGCATTAATAACAGAAAGCACATTGCTATTTTTACAGGACTTTTTTTGCATGCTCGTGGCTATCCTGGAATGGGGACAGTGAAGTAACAGGAATTTTCATGTAGATTATAAGTTTTACCACAAGTTTCTAATTTTACTATACAGTTGTAAGAATATCTGTTCATCCGGCAATGCTTTTATTTGGCAACTCAACTGATAGCAAGAAGATTTATGCCATTTACTACAAATTCTAAAATCGAACATAGAATTGTGGGAGTTGCTTTCAGGGGGAAATCTGTTGCCTGACTCCCTCCGTTGCCTAGCCTGATCTCCCCAGGGAGATTTCTTTCTTGAGGCAGGATGCCTGAAATGCTTGCAGACACTGCCACATTGAAAACTGTAAGCACCATTTGTAAGCACCATTCTGCCACAGATTACACAACTCTTAAAATTAATCTTGTAAAATGGAAGGAAATAGGCAAATGGATTTTTTAGAAGTCTTATCAGCCTAGATATATTCCTGAGGTGCCTGTTGCTGGGTAAGACTTCAGTTCAAGACTTCAAATACATGTTTCAGAGAAAGGGAAAAATCTGCAGGGAAGATTATCTTATTTTTCTACAGTATACCCTGCTTTCATTAACAATGACACAGCCTTATCTGAGAGACCTGTGCATAGTTACACTCTTTTCCCCCTTCCGTTAGTATTGCTGCACACTATTAATTTCATTTGAATTATAAATTGAGAAAGAGGTAGAATGTCTTAGGAATTAAACATGGAAAAAAAACCCTACTTGGACGTCATATTTGACCCTTTCCTGGGTGGAATGTGAGTAAATATTTTATGATGAAGATGATATAGAATATTCTAAAAGATGATTTTCTAAAAGCAAACATATTTATGTAGATATTACTTGATAACAGAACATTTCTTCCTCCTTTCCTCTGTATATCTACCTCACGCAAACATCTTGCAATACAGAATATTCATCTCTTTATAATCAAATTTTGTCTTCTTTCATAACTTGATCATTAGATTATATATTACCAGAAAACTGTTTAGCAGTTTTAATAACATCTTCTTGTACTGTTTACTCTCTTATAGGCTGTAACACTTCTCATTCCATTTTTAAAGATGTATGGTGATCATGTTAAACAAATGTATTTTTTGTGCAGATTTTTAGAAAGTAAATGCAAGAAAGTACCTGCAAGAAGTGTAAAGACTATGCTTACTCGCTTATAAGAATCTTTAAACAGATCTTCAAATCATGGTGCTGTGCCTTTAAAAAGTAAAGTTCCAATAAAAATCCATTAACTACTTTCAAATATAGCAATCTTCCTGTCCAGCTGTGAAAAGTACTAGATGATACTTATTTGCCATTTGTGTTATTTACGGTCCATGACTTTTATGGTAACTGGTTCCTATTATTGGTTTCTATTAATGTAAAACATAAGTGAACATAAATGAGGCGTGAATCATTTCTTTTTATTAGCCCCACAGTCTTCACTCAGTGCTTGCAGTAACTCCAGCTGTGACTTGTTAGTGATAACCTATTTAAAGAAGGATATCTTTTAAGACTAAAGGCCATGATGAGGGCTTTTTGTCTGCTCATATTTTCAGATGGTTTCGGCAGGATCAACAATAGTAAAAATAAAATAAAAGTTATTAACAACACTGCTAAATCAATATTAATTCCAAATTGTCCTGAGCTTAATATGCTACTAATTACATTCCAGGTGAGTTCATATTGGTTAGTATTAAAAGCAAGACATAAGATACATCACTTTGACAGTGCAGAAAAGGACTTTCTGCTGCTATTTATCTGTGTCATTAAACAGTAGATACAGATATGATCACCTATTAAAAAATTTAGTCTGAAAATATATGTATGTATAATTGTCAAAGAAGTATGAGCTTTCAGGGTGTTTTTTAAGAGTAATGAAATTAATGTGGAATTAGACTTTTAAAAAATGGACTTTATACATACTGTATTGTAGTCATTGGGTTAAATTGTTCTCTTCCAGATACCTTTATAGTTAAAATTGAAAAGAGCATGTTTTTTAAGTTAAAACATGTTTTATCTTATGAAAAGGAAATAACTTAAGCTCTTTCAGTGGCTAGATGCAGTTGATACTTGTGTATCAGACTTTATTTCAGCAATATTTTTTCTATGGGAAAAATACACTGACCTAATCAGTTCTAACAATATATTGTTTTAAAATAATAAATATTTCTTAGTAGCTAAATAAGTCTACCTAGTTAAATAAATCTTCAGTGCACGTCTCCTTCCCTGAGAGGGGCTTTAGAACATATTATCAGCTTTTGCATTATCTGTATCTCTCTATCAGAATGAACTGCTTTAATTGTTTTGGAAGAAAAGTCTTGCCACACTTCCCAGACACTGTGTCCTCTTTCATCAGTGATGTGTCACAAATAAAAGAAGGAAAGAAGAGAACTATAACCCCACAATAAAATATGTACATTATCCTATGCTTTTTAGGGGCCTTTCCGTGATACTGCTGAAGTATTGCAGCAGCGCTACAAGCCTTTGGAACCAACCTTGCGAGTGGCAGCGTCAATCAATTCACTAGAGAAGGCCAGAGAGGAAATCAAGAGAGAGGAATGGAGAAACTGTGTACATGACAATGAGTAAGTTCTTTGTTTTTTCTTACGTTGTTATGAGAATGTTTTTTTTATTCTGTTGCTTTCAGAAACCTTTCATGCCTGACATAATGAAATGTCAAACCTGACAGCTTACTAGCAAACGTTCTGTGTACGTACTTCTAAATTCTGTGTCCGTAGATTATAAACTGTTCAGGTCAGAGAACCCTGTCCTGTAATTGTATGACATGTGCCATCCATTTCTATGGAATTATAGAAGAACTTGCAATAAGAATAATAGGTGATGCAACAGTTGGGCTTAATGGGAAATGAGCAAACAAAAGCAAAAAAGAACCTTTTCCCCACATGCACCTTGCCAAGGCACTGTTTCAGTCTTTTTAATCAGGGAGCTTAAAAATTATGGGAGAAAAAATGGTGTTGTATGCCAACAAGACTTGCAGTCACTCCCAGTAGACTACCGAAGCTCACTTGGAAGGGTAAGGAGCACGTGTTGTACTTGTTAGAACATGGTGCAAAAACTGTAGTCATCTTTGAAGCAGTTTGGTTTCCTGAGCCGCAGTGTCTGTAGTAGCTTCAGAGAGGCAAGTTCTTTTCCATACAACCCCAAATACAGACATAATCTGTCCCAATAGATATTGCCAAAATATTTCCAGGTTTTTCTCTTATCATGGATGGCACTCCTTTGGTCCCACCATAATAAAAGCCTGTTAAGTCACCTGCTCTCACTCTGTAGTTAACTAGATTATTTTGTCAACTTCTTCCTTGAATTCACTGTTCTTGCCAATCCTTTGACATTTTATTGCCAGAACTTAGGACAGAAAAGAATCACTTTTCCTCATGAGCAGCCTGTGATCCATTGTTTCATTGGGACACTATGCTTTGCTATCATTGCTATATTTCAGGCTTTTTTATTAGCTCCATGTTGCCTGTGTCAGCTTAAGGACTGGGACTTAGAGTTCTAGAATCAGCTGCATTTGCGTATTGTAGTGTTTGTTTTGATGTTGTATCTTTTTTCTCACTTTTTCCCTTTTTTAGTATTAACAGTGACTTTAAAATCAGATTCTACTCAAAAACAATTCTGAAAGAAAAATCTTTTAGTTCTAATATTCTGTGGTTTTAGATTATTTTATTTTTGATATTTGCTGACAAATGAGATGTGATTTTTGTTCATTTTATACAAAAACAAAACTAGGATAAATTATAAGTAAAAATATACTTCAGTTTTCTATTCTCTGTATTCTCTTTTATTACTGGGGAGGAAAAAGCAACTTAGTTTTCAGATCTAAGCTTAAATCTGAGCTAAATTTTTTAAATATATTTTTATTTCTAGCTTCTGCCAGTGAAATCTACAAAACAGTGGGAAATGATTAAGGTTGCATTTCACAATTAAAGTGTTCTTCTCTCTGAATCAGTTCTGATTATACTTTTCAAGTGAGGACAGATCATGCTCTTCATTTATAGGCACAACTATATTGCACAGTCTTTATTTTCTGAGATCTACCCTAGAGACCACTATGTCAACATTCAACAGTTTAAAAAAGTTAAGTCCTCTATGAAGATTTCACCAATCCTTTCCAGTGGTTTCCTTATGAAGGCCTTGGTCTTCTACAGTTTAAATTTGTAGTCTCCAACTCTGACAGGTACTAATCAGTCAGAGGTCTTTATTCATATTATGGATAAGAAAACATTTAGTGCCATCCTCAGTGCACAGAAGCAGTGTCCTAATGTCAGTGATTCTCAGAGTCATCCACACTAAATGCTCAGTGTTATCAGGCTGTGATCATTCCGTTTGTGCTTCACATTCAACCAACCATGCAAGGGTCACATCTGTAACCTTGAGAAGGTGATGACAGAGTTGCAGGTCATCATCAGGACTAACACTCACTAGTAATGCTGCAGCTGCTGTGTGGAGTGCTGGCCTCAAGGGAGGAGTCAACAAAGGGTTACTCAAATCCCATAGTATTTTTTCTCTGCAGTGTCTATTGTGAACTGACGAATTTCTGTCTCTTTCTATGTAATTGTGTACTTTGGGACTGTATTTCTTCCTTGTAGTGCTTCCTGTGCTGATTATTCTTCTGTTTTAGAAAATACAGAGAGAAAGAATAGAGGAAGTATATGGCATTTCTTGCAAAAGCTTGTTTTTGCATAAGATAACGTAAACTAAATTCCTGAGATCTGTATTTTTCCAGAATGAGTTGTTGTGAGGTACAATATCTTTTAAGATATGAAAATTATCAGTATTGCATGCCTTCAATTTTGTACTCTGAAGACAACATTCAGAATTTCCCCTCGCCTCTGATTATAAGGATTCTTTTCCATGGTAATATGTTTACTGTGTTTCAAGCTCTAAGAAAGCTCCTGCTTCTGGTAATTGAAGAACTAATTGAGAAAGCTATGATAAAGGTCGAGGCAGGCAAGGCAGTACAAATGGAACACAGGAGAATATTGTGCTTGCCTCTACACATTACACTGGAATTCCCTGTTTTGTAATGAAGGATCAACTAGGTAATCTAGGCTAATAAAAATGATTTCTTTTTCTCATGTAATTGAAGCTGTTCCTGCCTTACTGTGCCATTTTCACACAAAAGAAGTGATTTTCCCCTCCAGGTGGATAGGAATAAGAAATTGGATGACCACTTAAACTAGTATCTAGTTTGAGACACTAACTGCTGGATCCAAGAGATTTAGATGGCTAAGTATGAAAAGTTCTTTGCTCAGTTGCATGCAGCAGCATTCTGGCCTAGTTTTACAAAGAACAGAAATGTAGATTATTAACTATACTGAAATCTGCATCACGTAGCATGCATGCTGCTTTGAAATATCCCGTTAAACATCTTTATAAAGTCAGAATACATCAGAATGAGGTGCACTGTGGTGATAGAATAGGGATAAACCAGTAGTAGTGTGAGGCTACGGAGATTTTAGTTTCCTGTTTTACTGTAGACTTCTGGTGTGACATCAGGCAAGTCATCTCTGCTTCTGGCTATGTCTATGTTCAGTGGTGGAGGTAGACAAGCTACTTCTGAACAAGCTGGTTCACTTCTGTGCAGTACAGTATAATGCTTTGCACAGCCTGCCTCTCAAGTTGTGTGAATGTTGCAGCACCAATGTGCTCACAGGTTTGCTCTCAGCAAGATAATATTTTCCCTTAAAACCAACTTAGGTGCTTCTGTGCTATGGAATGCTGTGTGGTAAAGGTGTACTCGTAGAAAATTAATGATCTAAATAAATTGTCTACTTGGAGAGCATCAGTGTTATGAGCTTCCCAGTATTAATGGAAATAAAATTTAAAAAGTAAGTCACTTCGCACTGATTGATAAAATTTAAGTTTTTAAAATCTTCTAATTTCCACATTTATAAGATCTCTTACTACACTTCTGACTTAGCTGCAGTGAAAATGGCCACTTCATTTTATGTCATACAAATATAGCACATCTGAAAACTTTTTTCAAGTTATACTTACTTTTTCATATGCTTTGCAACTTCAGCAATTTGCATATTTTCCGGACTGTTATTTTATTATGATAAACAGGGATTATCATATATTTTCAGATAATGTTTTCTTAACAATTCAACTTCTGTTTGTAACTCTTCCATTTATTTTAATTACTAGCACAGTGTGCAACATTTATTAATCAGCAGAGTCTTTTTAAGTTAAAATACTGAATTAGCTAACCCCATTAACACAGAATACTCCAAACAAGCAGTAATAGGAGAGGTAGTTACTGTGCAAATCGTATTATACATGCGGGTGCTCTAGGGCACAGTTAAGCATGATTACCCTCTTTTGATCCAGTATTCCTCTGCTTCTTTCAGCTAATTTCCAGTGGAAATTTACAAAGTAGAGCCTTCATTTTTCCATCTTAATTTTTCTAATGAAGTTCTGGTACTTTGTAACACTGGGGATGCAGATAATAAGTCTGTGTATAATTAAGAAGTTCCAGAATTTGCTGCAGAAGAGATCTCTTTTACTTACTACCAGAACTAGATTATGTTTTTCTTTGCCACTTTACTGCAGACATGGGTTAAACAAAAAAGGCCAGAGAATTCTTAGATTTACTGACCTTAGGATACAAAATGATTTATTGTTTATTGAAAAAGCACCAATATGTATTTAGTATACTATTGCAGACAATGTTCATAATAATGGATCCAAATACTGCACTAGAGGTAATCTGACTAGATATGTTAAGTGTATTATGCTGTCTTTATATTGTAAATAACACTTCAATTTTAATGTGAATTCATTATGAACTAAATTGTGGCTGGTGTGCTGCAGTTGTTTTACTGTGGAATAGCATTGTAATTCTTCCTTTGTTCTGTGAGTGAAAAGATGGAGAGACTGTTGGATTAGATAGAGCAGTGGCTTCACGTATTAGCCCAATTTTAAAGCCTAAAATTTATTACATGTTTTATTTAGAGGAAAAAAGAATAAAAAAGATTCAGAGCTGTCAGATGGGAAAGCATAGTTTGTTTGGAGTGAATTGTTCGTGGTCTTTTTTAAGGTGAGGAAGCTGTCTCCGTTCCTCTCACATTGCCATAGGCACCAGGGCCTTAGTATCTACTGCTCCTTCTATCACCTGTCGGGCCACCTGGAAAGCCTTCCGAGCCTAAGAGGCCTCTTCCATCTCCTGTCACAATTGTGAGAGATAATAGAATAGAAGAGACAGAGTGGAGTGAAAAAATGATAAGTGAGAAGTTGTAAGAAGAAAGGGAATGAGGGGGCCAAAAGATAGGAGAAAGGAGGAGTGGAAAAATGAAATTAATAGTAGTAAGGGGGGTGTGGGGTAGAATGAATGAAGGGTGAGAGAAAGCAATCTTCATTTTATTTTTTTTAACAGCAGATGTCTAGGATGTCTTTCAAAAGTTAAATATATACAAATCACAACTGTCAGGTCCAGGATTGTCTACTAAGTGAAGATTTCCATGCCTTTTTACTCTAATTAGCTTCAGCATACTGTGGACCTGGCAAAGCATAGCTGGGCTTCATTACCAGAGCCAATGCCAGCTTTGGTCCTGTTCCTCCCTTAAAATGTGTATATAATATTACTCTTTGTAATGCATGGTTTCCCATTTCAGTTCCAGTTCTTTTACCCTGCCTTGAATGTATTCTTTGGCATATCTCTTATGTAAGCTTTTGAAATTTTTTTTTTCTAACTTTGTGGATAGTTCACCTCCCATTAAATCATCACCTTTTGGAAAGGCTAAGCTCATATTGACTGTTTTCTGGAAGAATATGACATCAACATGGAATTTAATTCTTCTTTCACCTAGGTACTGAAAAACTTCAAGAATTTCTGAATTTACACTTAAATCACAATGAAGAGTTGAAACCTGGCTATAAGAATTGTACTGGAGTGAGCTTTTTGTGTAAAACTCTTCAAGCCTACACTCGTGCAGTTTTTAGTAGCATCATACCATTGTCTGGATTTAATTTTCTGCCATCATTCTCTTCTGTCACATTCAGAGCACATTGTCTTTAATTTTGGGGAAAAGCTGTATCAGGTGTATATATAAAGCTACAAAACACAATACCATTATTAAAGTATATTGCAGTGCTATTGCTTTTTACTGTTATTATTGGTTGTGGAGGTATAATGACTTTTTTATAATGACTCATTAATTTGGTTACCCTACTTAACACAAAAATGCTTTAATGTTCTTCTTAAATACTTATGCACACTGAGTAATGAAGATTCTTGCTTGATTTAAACAGACATTGAATTTGCGAACATATGGTCCTCTTCTGTAGTTGGATCATTGTCCCTGTAAGGATCTGCCTATGTGGTTTGGATAGCAGAACTGTGGACAGAAGCAGAAAGAAAGTTTCAGATTATTTTATACCGTTCTACATCATTATTTTTTGTAGCATCCTTTCATTTCATTTTTAATATTTTTTAGTGTTCAGTATTCTTTCTCGGAAAGTAATGGTTGCTTTACTTTTTTTTGTTTGTTTGTTTTTTCCCTCAGGCCTTCACATGCATTCAAAGCTGTATGGCACGCATTGTGGTTTGTGGTGTTAAAGGAGATATGCAGTAGGCTGCAGAAGATTAAATTTATGCAAAACTACATGCATATGATACTTTCTGTTGCATCTTAAAGTGTTAGTGTGTGTGCGTATATATATATTTTTATATAGAACATATGTTAGAACATAGACTATTCTGAACCTTATGCCAAAAAGACAAAGTTGAACTGATCCATAGTACAATGAAACCCTGTAGAGTAAATTTTATAGGATAAACTGTGCTTATTATTATTTTCTTTTACTTCACCTTCCACTTTTCTCATGAAAATTTTTTGCTCTTTTGTGTATAAATTTTGCAGAAACAGTACTCATACTGAATTATGAATGTTATAGCTTAACTAAATTCTCTGCATATATGGTCAAATCCCTAAACTGCTAGCCTTGTCTTCTCAGCTATCCAGTCCCCTGAGAAAGCCAATTTTCCTTCATGTCTGAACAGAAGAAAAATGTACTATTAAAATGCAATTCAGAAGTGATAAAAACTGCAAGTGGAGCAGCCGGCTCACAGCTCCTTCGATGTATTCTCTGGGACACTGGGGCCACATTAATTTTTGTGTGTGTGTGATGTCCATCCCATGTGCAAATTAGCATTACAAGTACCATAATCTGTCTTACGTGAGAGTGTCCTTTTCCATGAATATATACATGCTACTATGGTTTTGTATAATTTAAGTCTGCTAACTCAGTGTTTTCGTTTGCTAACTTTATATGGCATTTCTTAGTGATACTTGATAGAATAAATTGATATAGGTGGCAAGATTCTAAAGTACATATTTTTTAGGAAGAGGAAAGGAAAGCATAATTTAATAAAAAAGAAACAAAAAACCAAACAGTTGCCAATGGTTTGGTAAGTGCAAGTAAATCATTTTGTTTATCAGCTGAGACACAGAAAGTAAGGTGTGTTTTGCTTTTTTTTTTTTTTTCTCCTTCCTCTTATTTCCATCTTTATAAGAAACTTTTTTGACCAACTCTCACAGGGACTCGGGACCTCGGGAGTTTTGAAAATATTTCAACTAGAAAAAGGTTTTAATGAATAGCACCTGTTGTTGTGGCAGTTAAAGTGATGTTTTAAACTTCTGAAACATATATTTCTAATTTTACTATATAATCATTTTTCTACCTCATACCACACTTGTAGAATAAAGACCACCTGGATTTTTTTGGGTTCTCCTGGTCATTTCCTCTCTACACCCCACCAACTGGTAGGGCAGATGCAGCCGAAGAAATCTCCTGATAATGCAATGTTATACCGTTATGCAAAAAGTCTTCATTTTGTCCTATTGGAACTCTATGGCTCTTTGTTCAAAATTTCATTAAAAACATCTAGAAGAGAAATTGCAATAATCCTCCCACAATACTGAGGAGGAATATTCAGAAGTTAGTGGAAAATAGCAGGAAAATATGTCCATGTCATGTCCTGTAGCTTGGGTACCTATGATTTCATCAATCCTATGGCATCCAGAGTAGAGTAACAGTGATTTTTAAATATTCTCAAATTTCAGATTTTTGCCATTTTCTTCATATCATAAAAAGGAGAAGTATGACCCATCAATTCATAGGTCAGGTAGATATGACCAAGAAACTTATGGAATTAAACATTTCCGAGAAGTACAGCCTAAGAAGTGGATAGCAGACAAGGTAAGTCACTGCAAAAGTTAAAGGTTTGTTACTTTTTCAGACTGTTACTGTTAGAACAAAGTGAATCTGAGACTGGTCCAGGGATCATTGAATGCTATGTCATGTGCTATAAAATCACATAATCAGAGTTGATTTGATGAGACCAAGCTTCCTCAATTGTCTTTCTGGTGAGTTAAATCTGAGGACACTGAACACCTCTCCCACTTACAAGACAAGGATTTGAGAGCATGCTTAAATCTAGCCTTGGTTAGATTAGGTTTGCAAAGATTTGTTGTTTCTGTGTTGCCTCTCCTGATTTGAGACATATGACATATTTACCCTTTTATATTAAGACAATTATTTCTTTGAGAAAATTATGGCAAAAGCTGGAGGAAAAAAATAACAAATCATGTTCTTATATTTTTGAAAAATTCTAAAAATGAATGAAGGCCATATTTGTTTTAAGATATTATCATTAAACTGACTGATTTGTCAGTGGCATCTTACATTTTTCTATTTTTGTAGTACTACGAGAGGTGACATTTCTCAAACTTTCAACATTACAGAAATTATATTCAGTGAAAGGAATCCACCACTGTATGGGTTTTCAAAAGTTTAAAAGGCTCCATCATGTAAAGCATCACTCACAAAGCACAAAAGGGAAAAAAGACAATTGAACCATTGCTTCTCAGCTGTTTTTCTAGGTTCTTGACAGCTTTAGGAAGTAAAAGGTTCTGAACTTGTGGAACTTCCCGCTGGGCTTACACTAGAACCAAAAAAGAAAAGTTTTGTAGCTACTCCTGCTAAAACAGATTCAGCTCTTTTTTTATGGAATTTCATGCCTTCAGGATGTTACACTAGTGTAGAATATGTGAAAGAGGATGAAAAATAACCAAAACTGTGTTCTATCATGAGATTGTGTATATGTTTGCTTTGGCTCTTTTTTTATTAGGTATCATAATCACATGAAGATATAGTAAGTTATTTCCATGAAAGCAGCTTGCCCTTTTGAGTGTACAACAAGTTCCAAGGAATATTAGTCTGAGAAGTAATAAATTTTTTTAAAGGTCAGAACTTTTTCTCAAAATTTTAAGCTTTAAAAATCAGATCAGAATAAAACTTTACTATTTTAATTAAATTGCATTGCAAATAAAGACACAAAGCTCAATATTCAAACAAAAATATCTGAGTTTATCTTTTAAAAAAAGATTGGAGGATATCACTGGCTGCAGTCTGATGACAGCATAAGCATGCTATATAGAATAATCTAAAAGATTTATGGATGCTACTCATTTTATCCCATAGAGACTCCTCCTTTTCCAGTCCTCAGCTGTTCTTGATCAGGCTCAGATCATGGTATCAAACAAAATGAAGGTTATTGTATAGCGTATAAATTATGGTCATAGCTGAGACCACCAAACTCACTTTACTTGTGATCTTGGATAGATTTCAAGCTAAATCTCTGGAGGTGAGTAGCTGTATACATTAACCCAACATGACATCCAGCTTTCCAACTCCAATTCTAAATCAACATGAAGCTTCAATTAGGAGCCACTTACCCAAACAGAGAGAGACAGGAGAAAAGAGCTATTTTTGACTTACCTGCTGCTTTTATGGGTTATTATTACCAGCAAAGAAACTAAAAGCTCCACCTCTTCACCACATTTTAATGGCAGAGGTCATATAGAGACAGGTGCAAGATCATACTTGGAGAACTGTTACATTTGAAAGAACACTCTGTGTCATTTTCTTATTTCACAAATATATTACAATTTTGTGTGTATCAGTACTATGGCTGAAATTATCCTGTACTAATGAAGCACCAAGCTCCATGTCAAAATATTACCAAAAACAATCAGATTTTTGCTTAACACTTCATATCTGTGAAACACATCCCTTTTTTTCAGTTTCCCATGAAGTGATATTTATGTTAACGCAATTTCTATTACAACCTGAGTGGCTGAATACCCTGTCAGGACATATATTCAGCTTCTTACAGTAGTGTACTAGAGAAATTTGTCTTATCATTGCTGATCATACAAACTACAGTAAAAGCTCTCCCAAGAAGTCAGTTCAGTGGTGAATGGGTCAGAGGCTCCTCGGAGCTGAGGTGTTACTTGGTATTATCTGTCTTTTTCAAAATTATGTATTAAAAAGTTTCCCTGTGTGTGTTCATGAGAACATCCTAATTGCATTTTCTTTAGATTTTTCATGTGTTTGTATGTATGTATTTTAATTCAGGTCACAAGAAGATTAGTATGTAAATTATATAATTACTTTAGAAACAAAATGAACAATGAAAAATATTGCCTTATTATATTTCTTCTGAAAAATGAAAGGATATTAGCATAGCCTTCCTCTGAATGTAATTACAATACATGTGTGAGAAAAGTTACTAATTCATCTTTTCATCTCATTATGATCTGAAAATTGTTATCATATGCTGTTTATATTCAAAGAAGTTACCAAGTGAAGGGAAAAACTATTGGATTCCAATTCTTCATTAAAAATATATAAGTTAAGAAATGGAAATACTATACTTCCAATGGAAATTAAATGACTTAGTTTACCCAGTTATAAATTACTGTAAAAATATGCAAGCATTTTAAAAATTTAAATAACATTGTACTGTGAAATACCTTGAATAACTTAGAATTTATGTGAGAAGTATCAGTATAAAAAATATCTACCAGTTAACTATCAATTTAATTTAGAATGATAGGTCCCGTGTAGTTGGACAGTCACAGGATCAAATGTACTAACTATAATCTTTCAGTTGTCAAAACACTCACATATGTTCATATTTACTGAAGCAGAAATGATAGCTTACAGCCTTTGATCAGTATTGGAATTAGTTTGCATACGCATTTTAGAAAACTTACTTTAATGACAACATTTAATGTTTTCTTATTTGCAAAATTAAGTGACATTTTAAGATGTTCTTTGCTGATAGATTCTTTCCTCTGACGCCTTATAATAAGTGAATTACAGTATGGCTGCATCACTGTTTCGTTATTTGCAGAGGCATTTTGGCCCTAAACAGAATTTTATTATCTACAAAGCATAAAAATATCCAGTACTGCAAAGAATTAATTTAGAGAACCTAAGCATATTGCACAGAACATAAAGTTGACCTTTACCGTCTACAGCTTTTGGAATGGAGTGGGATGTGGAACACATCACAGATTTAATGTGGCACAACGCTATCTGCAGAAACTTGGGTGGGACTGTGACTGCCTGCCCATTGCACCTGATGATTGAATCTGCTGTCACCAGCATCCTGATAATAATGAACATTCAGCTTAACGACCGTGATTATGATTATCATAATTGATGTGCAAGTGCACTGTGTGGGGATCATTACGGCTGAACTGTACAGCAGAGAAACATGCCTCAGTTATGGATAATTTTACTTTTATGCATTGATTGGGATAAAATATGCCTTTCAAGTTCAACAGGCCAGCTTAATATAATTTTAGGAAAATTTCTACATGTGTGAGTTGATGATTATGAGCTTCCTCTAAAACAGTCATTCTAGCTGTTTGTTTTGAATTTTTTCATTCCATTAATAACAGGAAATAATTAAATAGTTAGACATTATTGAGTGGATATCACTTACACAGTACTGCCATCATTAATCAAATATCAAGTTCAAATATTTCTGATTGTTATGGCTTTTCCTGGGCTAGGAAAAATAGCTTGTGTAGTTTGCCGCCAACACTTCTACTTTTGGTGGAGCAGTAGAAATTGGCTTGTAGTCAACATTATTGGCATTTTCACACTGTGTTGTGTAACCATTAGAGCAGGCAATAATTGTTGGTTATATAAATTATGTAGCTTCTATCTCTGTCACCAGAGGCAGAGAATTACAGGCCCAATTCAGCCAGTGTAGATAAAGGCACAGTAACCAGTTTAGTCTATTTTGTTTGATAGTGATTTCCTTCAAATGAGATTATAGGAAGCTGCAAAAGCATTTCACTGATCATATAATGACATATGCATGTATATACATAAAACAGGTAAAGACCAGTATGTTTACATACTTTAAGTCTGAGTTTATATACTGAATGTTTGTACATTAGTATGATACAATGTAGAGTTGCATTGATTTACGCTAGGTATAAATATGACTCTTTGCCCAAGAATTGACAGAAATGTCCCAGCTGTGGTAGCAGAGGTAACTACAAAGAATGCAAGAATTTATTGATCTTTGACTGGCTTGCTTTTCACGATAGAGAAAATTGCAAAAGGAGGCTCAAGGATCAAATGACTGAATGTCTCCATTGCATAATTACTCTTACATGTTTTCACTAAGTTTGGACTTTCTATGGTGAAAAAGAGAATCCTTGTGTGTCCAGGAAATTCACACTACTTTGTATGAAGTCTCTTGCCTCTGAAACTTCAATAGCCTCTGTGATTTTTATTGTTAGTCATATTATGGCCCAAGTGGAATCACATTATCAGATAGGACCCTAAGTTTGAACTATATGGGAAAAGGTCCATAAGGACAGCATAATATAGCCTGAAAATCTCAGTGCCTTAGAAGATGAGAATGACTTTTCTATGTGGCCTATGCATTTGCCTCCAAATTCTTCTTGGAGGCTGTTGTCACATGGTTCCACAGAGGATCTATCTTTGCATAGTATGACTGGGAGGAGAAAATAGACAAAGAAATAAGTGAATTATTTTGTTAGAAAACTAGCTCCATCCAATGTGGGACCAAAAACATAAATATGTGCGCCACAATCATGTGGCTATTGGATAATGTCATCATATGGCAGAATTCTTTGATACTTTATTCATGTTTTTCCACCCCCGACCACACTCAAAAGTATTTATCTATAGCCTTAACTCCTTAATGCTTTTCCTAACTTATACTGATTGTACTTGAGATAGGTATAATGTATATGTAAAGTTTTAATCTTTTTCACTCTTAGATTACAACTGCCTGCCAATTTTTAAGGAGTTTGCTTGTTTTCTTGTCATTTTAATTAGAAAAAAGTTGCACAAGAATATTTTCTAATACAGTATGGTATTGCTAATGAATGCAGATGTATACTGTCAGCTTTATTACATATGTTTTAAAACTTTTAAGGCTGCTTTTACTAGTATGCTTTGTGACAGAAGTACTAACATAAAATGCAAAGAGCTAGCACATATTTTGAATATCAGATTCGTAGTTCCCCAATCCAACTGCAATGCGTTTTTGTAGGCAGTGCGAAGCTAGCATAATGTGGCAGCTAAAAGTGACCCTATTTTAGGGGAATTATTAGGTGATCTGTAAGAGTTTGCTTTTTACACTACTGGTTTCCTCATGAGCCATGTCAGGGATGATAAGGGTTGTTGCGAAAGTGTGTTTTACTTCAGCAATCCCTGGCGAATGACATGGCTCCTGTATGATTATTACTGCTGGCATAACTTGATGCATCTATTTAGATGCTCTAAATGGTGCCTTAGTTGGAGTTATCAACTATCTGGTTCCAAGATAAGGTTGCTTTCTGCCACTTTTGTTCTTACCCTGAGTTCTGCACGGACCCAAATCAGTTAAACACAAGGATCTGATCCTACAACAATAAATCCTATGCTATTGATGAAAAGTCCATCTTTTGTACTCTGTAACATACTTGTCTACTCTGTGTTGTCTTTAGAGCAACCACTGTGGAACAGAACAGTGGTGTATCTTAGTGAGATAATCAGCTTGAGGAAACCCCTACCTCCATGTATGGTGATTCCCACAACAGCATTACACTTAAGAACTTTGAGCACCTTGGAACTCAAACATTTGGCTATGTCCCTGGATATGTAGTACAAAAAAGAGTAGCATTGCCCAAATTAATGTCATGGACCAGCAAGTTGCTTCTGGAACTGAGAGTAATAAAAAATGGTTTAAAGTCACTTTTGCAACTTCTATCACTCCTAGGTTTTCCCCTCTTTTGATAAATGTCACAATGCACTGTTGAGTGCAAACATATTCAAAAAGGTGAGAATTTGTCAAATGCAACAATGGGGACATCACACATTACCTCTCGTTCTCAGGACATGGGGTGAATTCTCTCTCATTGTATGATGCACCCATTCAGTCTTCTGGGAAAGCAAATGACAACTTTTATGTTTGACAGTTGACGTAAACATCAGTTTTACAGATTTCTTACTGAATGACTGTGTCATATTTACAAAAATTCATTTTTTATGAAGATCATTTTCAGGGCTTCCATTGGAAATTTCCTGAGATGTAGATTTTTTCCCTCTGAGAAGATCCTTAAGGTTGTCACTCCTGGGCTGCCTTTGAAAATGCTACTCCTGTAATGCAAATGGTTATTAACTCTCAGCCATCTATCAAATTATTTTCAAAGGTGTATAAGGAAGGTTAAAACTGTGTGAGCAGATTAAAATCTACAAAATGTATCCCTCGCTTCTGTTTAACTAAATGTAGAAAAGAATGTATGAATAACTGGATGGTTGAAAAGAAAGGCTGGAAGAACCTTCTGTTGAAGGTTACCAATGACTTAGAATACATTTTTGAAGAAATAATACAAAGTAGTGACTGTGAAGATTCAAACCATTCATTAAAATTATTTGCATAAGGAAAAATTTGCTACTCTTCTAAGTCCATTCTATTGGTTATTTGTAAGGGTTTTTCAGCAACTAGTGGAATATTTTATAAAACCTGATTTTCAGTTCTGTAATTTCTCAATGGGAAAATGCAGTCCCTTGATGATGATCCAAGGCTTTGAAGAATAAATTGATTCGAAAGAGAGAATTAGATGGTACTTATTATACTGTCTAACTAGCAGTCCAGTGTCATTTGTCTGTTGGATGATAAATGTTTTGCTTTGCCTACCTTCCTCATATAATAATGCAACTTGTATGTTAGTGGCATAGAAAGAAAAACTTGCTTCTTAATAAGAGCTAACTTTAGCTGATATTTCTTTAAGGGACATATGATGTATATTTTGTCTTTCTAAATAATTTCCATTGAATGAATTACTCAAATGTTTTAAAGCCTCTTGTTTAAACATAAACACTTTAGATATAAGGTATCTTGCCTAATCCCTTCAGTACATGCTTGGAGTATATTACAGTAATTTGTGGCAGAGCTTTTAATGCAAAAAATCATCGGTTGAGCTGGAAGTTGTAGTGTTTGCTGAAGTTGCATCTAAAAACAGTATCAACATAAAAGTATTAGGCATTCACTATTTTGATTGTTTGGTTTGTTGGAATGAGAAGTCTTTTGCTTTTTGATGACAGTTTTGAATGGGCTGCTCAGCATTCTTGGAATGAAGAATTGTTTCTACATCTGCCAAACAAAGTTTATTTCAATTCAACTCAGTTTTCCACAATATCGAATTTAAAAAGCTATATTTTTAAGTCAATAACAATTCTTTATAAAACATATCTGCAAGAGCAGGCTACTTATTATTTGATATTTACCTTTACCTTGATTGTGCTGGTTAAACAGAGTTGAAATGAAAGTAACAGAAAGCTCTTTTTAATCCTCTAAGAATCACATGGTTAATATAACTGTGCAAAAATGCCTCTGAGATGTGAACACAAAGCCTCAACACATCTTATTTGTGTAGTTAAGATATGTCAATGGAGCTAAGCTAATTTATGTCAGATAATAATGTGACCCATGATTAATATAGCCAATATGTAGAAAAATGCTACTTTTTTTGGAAAGAATATTCTAGGAAGAATATTGTTATCAATTTACAAAGAAAAGTACACACTTTTTTAATGTCTTTTATCTCATCTTTAAGTGCACATTGCTAAAGGATTTACGAATTGAAAACTAAGATCAGAGGTGCATATTATGGCTGTTTCTTGCAACAGGCATACTTAGAACTACAGCATGTCACATCTTAACATGATGGTTGAATGAAATATTTTACTGCACTGACCCATTTTGATTGAATAGTTTCTATAAGAGTTTATATAATTTATAGTGTTACTAGTACTAGTAGCTATTCTGAGTAGATTCTAAGAGAGTATGCCAGGTATATGTCCAAGCTGAGAGAAAGGCTGCAAGTTTTTGTTGTTTTGGTGATCACTCCAGAGAGCAAGGGTAGATTATTCTTGCAGCAGTAGAATTTTGATGCAGTAAAATGGATTTTAGAGTAACTTATGTTCCCTGAACAGGAAAAATCATGGTCAAATGTAGTTTTGTGCACTTCTGTGGGAATGAATGAGAAGCTGTAAGTAATACAGACAGTTGTCTTAATGGTTTGATGTAAATGTGTACTACTTCTCTTTGAAATTTAGACCATGAATTAACTCTAAACTCACTGCATATTAAATACTAGGATGATATTCACTTTGGAATACATGTCAGTGTTTATTCATTTAATATAACAAAGAGTTGGTTTCAATATGCCCTTTAAAAACTCAGGTTAGAAGGATGTTTCACCATGACAGAGAGAAGAAACTATATTTTCTTCTCTTTTATACTTCATAATCTTTGATATCAGGATAAAATATGTAGAAAAGCTGAAAGGCATATCCACATAAGGAGTTATTTATGAATAGATGTGTTACTATGTCTTACTATTCTGGAATGAGAGTTATGGCGTTATTCAGGAATAACCTTCGCACTTTAAATTCAGACTTCACTTCCATTTAAATTACCTTACAAGCTTTGATGAGTTAATGTACAGAGATAATAACAGCTAAGGTATATGGGTTAAGACATAAAGGCTGTGATACACACAGTAGCTGTGTTTCCAAACTGTACTGTTTTTGTAGGCTCCATAATGAGTCTGTATGAATAGTATTTTGCATTTTGTCTGTGACAGACGGAACTAATAATATTCCCAGCCAGTGGCTTTGAGATGTGTTAGGATCTCTCACATGCAGTTGTCTGAAAGAATGGCAGCATGAGTGATAAACACTTTTTATCATTAGCAACTGAATACCCTGCTCTTATAGAGTATAACTAGTTCAGTGTGAGAGTCTCAACTTAGAAAACCAGATAAAAAGTCAGACAATAAAAATACTGCATATTAACAGACTTTGTACGCTAATGTGAAGCTGCTTGATTGAGCAGTGCAGTGTCAACCATGTCTTTCTTCTAATGCTAAAAGTAATGCACATAGACAGAGTGACAATCAGAGTACAGCCTCCCATCAGCTGTAATTAATCTTTTAGTTAACAGAGACTAGAGAAGCTTCTCATCAGCCCCTTCTGAAGTCTAAGGGACCCTGTTTTTTGATGTTTGCATTCTGAGTAAAATTGTCCCCACCAGTTCTAACAAATTGAAACACCAGACTAATTATGGCAGCTAATGAAGTGTGTGGAATGGTCACAGCTTGTCGTGAAACTGTTCCTTCAGCTCAGATTAGTGTTTCATCAATCACTTTTTTAAACTGATCCAGAATTGCTTCTGCCCAGTGCTTGGCATTTTTAATGCTGTTTCTGTAATTGTTTTTTTACCCAAAGCTTAGGCTATATTTTGAAATATTACATTCTCAGGACAGGACTTACAAACTCTAGTTTATATAAAAAAAAAAAAAAAAAAAAACATTTCATTATTGCCTCTATCAGCTGATCAAGTGCTAGAAAGCTAATAAAAGAAGCAGAAATAAAAAATTTGATATATTACTTTTAATCCAGCTAAAGGTAACAATAAAGCATGCACACATATATGTATATGAATCATTATTACTGTGGGCTGGATGTACACTGCAATCTCATGAGACATGGTTTGTGGGCTGGATGGTTCAAATCCCACTGAAGGACCTAAATGAAATGAATGTTTTGGTCTTAGCTTATTTCATAGTGGATTGCAATCCTCAGTATATCATTCAGAGTTTGGCATGATTTGTAGTTTTTGCAGATGCCCAAGCCTTTGGCAGCAAGATGATCAAGATGTGTTACTATTGAAAAAATTTCAAGACTTCAGGACAAATCCAAAGTCCTCAGAAGTATAGGAAACTTTACAGTTTAACTCATTGCTACTACACTGTCAATGAATAAATTAGCATATAAAACATTGTAAAACTTCCTAGTTCCTGTTCATTTATAAAATATAACAGCATTCTACTGCACATTGAAAGTTCTGTATAGATGTTAAAGAAAGTCTAAGGCTAAATTCTTTCCTGGACATATACACTGGAGTATAGAATTTGGTTTGGAAATTATCCAATTGAAGAATGAAGTAAACTTTTGCTTATGAGCTACCATAGAATATGTTAACACAAGTTGTTGCATTTATATATATAGACATGTCTTCATATCAAAACCAAGATGACATGATTTTAGTTCAAGTGTGCTCAGCAATTCATTGATAATATTTGTGCTAATACGTATTATCCATTTCATTTTTCTGAACACTATTGAATCTGAAATAATGTTTAGCTATAAATATCAGGCGTTCCTTTCCCTAAAATTGCTTAATCAGCTGCAGTTCAGTAGAACTAGTTTCATGTCAATGCCAAAACAAACCTGTGGCAAATGAGTGAATACTCTGTGATGCTGATGCAATTTCTGTACTGTACCAAAGAGCTGGTGGATTTAAACAGGAGAATAAATAAGTTAAGTACCATTGATAAATGAAGAAAAACAGGATACACAGAGAAGATATGTTATTATATAAATATTTATAAAATAAAAATACATTATATATAAATGAAAGACAGGAATAGTAGCAATAAGTATTAGGCTAAAAGCTATTGTTGCAGTTTTACTGATTACTGAAAGCATTTGTAGTCACTGGATAGGAGATGAATAGTTTTTCTCCTGTTAGCTGATCTTCAGAGTAGTTGCCTGCAAAATAGCAAAGGCCTTCTTCAGTTCCATCATTTCAGTCTCTTCTGAAGGTAGCTTATATTTACAAAATAGGAAGACTGTCCCACTCTTTAGGTGTGTACAAGGAAGTATTTTGTTGGGAGAATAAGCAATATTTATTCTTCTCTAAGCCACACTGACTAATCTTATCCTTCACTTTTGGAATGAGAATACAAGAAAGGGGAGCAGGAACCCTTCCTCACCGTAATTATCCCTCTATGACACTTTTACTGTTCTTTCTGACATGCCTGATATTCCCTTCGAGTCAAGGTCCTTAAAATACCTTCCCCAGAGGTCCCCCCACATGGTACTTGACAGTGAGGCCATCTCTTATATAGCTCTGAGCTTTTTTGAGGCTCCACCAGGCATGAAGACATCACCAGCTCTTTAAACTTTTCTGTCAAAGGATTCTGGCAACAAGGAACCTGTGCAATGAAACCTACACTCAGAATTAGACTCATAAAGCCTTATACTCTCTGCATTGTACTTCTCTCTCTGTAGTACTGCTACATCCTATGCTACTTGTCTGCATTATGACATAACATAATAATAACATTGATTTTTCCAGTAGCTTTCAGAGAAGAAAAATCTGCAAAAAAAAAGTGCATTAGTATCATCTTTTTGTAGATGCAAAGGAAGCTTTCGATCAGGTTAAATGAAGCTTTGTGGAAAGAGCCATATGAGAAAGTAAGCTGGGAAGACAGAGGTTTATCATAGAGTGAATTTAGCTTTTATAGAACTCCTTTTGATGAAGCCAAAATAAGAATCAGTACAATTTATTCTTTCCATTTTTTGGTAGAGATGGTAAGCAAGAGCATCTTCAGTTATTTCTTCTGTTTGAACTAAAAGGTGTTTTCATGAACAATTACATAAAAATGCTATGAGAAGGCATACTGATACATAAAATTGCACTTTTATTCACATAGTAGATGGCTATAGAGCCCACCAGTCATCAGTCTTCCAAGTTGTGCAGAGGGTCTGAAATGTAACTTTATTTTACAGTATTAGATTATAAAATCTATTTTTCCCCCTTAACTGCACAGTTGGATGAGATCAGTGTTAAGCTGTTTTCCCTAATGGGGAATTTAAGAGGACCAATTTAAGAGGACCAATCAGCCAAAAACCAAAAAAGTACTGCTGGGAAACATGATTTTAGTAAAATAGGCACAGTTTTCCAAAATACTCTTCATGTTTCTAACTTACTATCCAGTGGGGTGCTTTTCATAGCTATGGTTAAACCTGCAAGCACTCCTCTTATCAGTTGAGGACAAAGGCCACTTTTTCTGAGACTATAGCAGACTCTCAAAAGATGCTGGTGTAAAGTCTAGTTACTAACACGTGTTGTGGTGCAATGGTCATATGCATAGATATATTAATAAAAACTGTAATAAAGCTTTCCTTATTTCAATAACAGCATTATTTTTGGTGAAACTCTAAAGTCAAATATTTTGGGTTTTGAACCAGTCTTTTCCTCCTTCTATAAAGTTTGGACTTTCTGTCCCCCTTCAGGAGACTCTGGGTCCTTTCCCTCTGCATAAAAGTACTAGGATTTGCTATTTTGAGATAGGACAAAATGCACTTAGGAATAGTGTGAAAAATGTTTGCTTTGCTCTATCATTACTTACTTTATTTAGCTTTTACCTATACTTACGTAATTTGTCTTAAATACCTAACAACTGGAAGTTTTCCAAAGATCCCTCTCAGTATACATTTCTTTGAGCTAAGTGGATGCCATTCCTTTGTATTTAGAGAAATCAGAAAATTAGAAATTGAAGATAAATCTAATTAGATGAACAAAAGGGGAGACAGTCTCAAGAAAAATGTCATTTGAGTAGCAGCTTCTGATCTAGTGACAGTCTGTCTCTTCTGCCTGTGTTGCTATAGAGCAATGCCATTTTAAACTTTTTTTTAGTAGTGTATGGTATCCTCTCAATTTATAAAGGTTTTCAGACATATCAGATGCTTTTGAGATGGAGGTGTAAGGAAAAGTACTGCATACATAGCTGGACTATTGTAATATAAAAGAACACTGATCCTGGACTTCATATAACAAAAAGTCGAACTATCTTATTGTTCACTTGGTAGTTATAATAATCCTTAGCAAGGTGGGCAACTCATTTCTTTCCAAAATTTGCATCAAGATGTGCATTTGATGAGTGTGGAAAAAAAAATATTAAAAAAAGGGCAGGCATCTGGTAATATAGATGTGGCTCTAAGGCATGTTTATATTGGAAAAACTCACAAACTATACCTACTAAAATGATGAAAGATACTCTAAGATACAAACCTAAAATCTAAGGAAAATTTAAAGTTTCTCTTTATTGCAAGTTGATTGCAAATTTATATAAAAAAATTTTGATTGTTTTTCTCACAACTAGAAAAAATGTTTTCTTTTTAAGACTTAGTCTCCCTTTGAGTTAATTTTTAGTACTTTCACTGTTACTGTATATGTTTGTGTTTACTGTTTCATGTGCACTTAATGTAAAAAACCTACCACCTATAATGGCGTTATTGTGTGACTGAGTGAGGAATATTTAAGCTTTTATTATTAACTTTTATTCTTTTTCATTAGTTTTGAATGCTAATTAAACACCATAAAATTATAAAACTCACAGAACTCATCAAATTAAATTGATGCTGTCTTAAAATACTGTGATGGCCCTTTTCTTGAGCTTATCAACACCTTTCTAACCCCCTTCACTAAGGGGTCAAAAGTGGATATTCTATTCCAGATGTTGTCCAGCAAGCACCAGCTAGAGGGGATTATTCCTCCTTTCAGTCTACTGGTTATGCTTCTATTCATGCAGTATGTTTTTAGCCTTCATTTCCACCAGTATCAACGGGTCCTTTTCTGCAGAGTTGCCACCTGGCCTGTCAGCCTCCAGCCTGTATTGTTGCAGGGGTTATTCTGTGCCAGGTACATTTCTCCTTACTGAATTTTGTGAGGTTTCTTTCAGGCCATCCTTCTACCCTGTCTAGGTCCCTCTGAATGATAGCCCAGCCCTCTCATGCACCGATTGCACCTCACAGTTTGGTGTTGTCCGTAAACTTGGTGAGGGTGCCTTCCCTCCCCAACTCCAGGTCATTGATGAAGATATTAAACAGGATAGGTCCCAAGATAACTGCCGAGGAAATCCACTTGTAACCAGGTTCCAGTTAGAGTACAAACTATTAATCACTACCCTTTGTGCCTGACACTCCAGCCAGTTTTTCACCCATCTAGTAGTCTGCCTATCTAGACTATAATGTATTAACTTGGATATAAGGATTCTGTGGGAGATAGATAGCATCAAAAGCCTTGCTAAAGCTGAGGTAGACGACATTCACTGCTCTCCTTTCGTGCACAGATCTGGTCATTTCATCACAGAAAGCAATGAGTTTTGGCAAGCATGATTCAGAACAATGTCAAACCAGAGGAAATCTAACCGGAGTACTATTTTAGCTGCATATGCCAATTACAGTGCAATCAACATACTTTTTTTTTATTGTCACTAAATGGTTTCAACTTTGTGCAAAAAGCTACAACTTAGGCTGAAAAGATAAAAAAAATATTTTCGGCTGAGGATTTCAATTCAGAATTTTTTCTCCTTAACTCATAGTGGCACTATTTTGGCAAGTTAGAGATAACTGCAACTTGATCTTGGCAAGTTAAACATTTTCTGGCTGTAGTCCAGCAGGTTAAAAGTGGTTCTAAGTTTATCTTGGCAGTCAACACTTGGCTCTGGCTTATTTTCTGCTGGAAAGAGAATGTTATGGTTGAACAGATTAGACAATGAAAGGGGCGGCTTATAAATGGCATAAGTCAAGATACTTATCCCTAAGTGCATTATTTTCTAGTACACGTCCTGTTGTTAGCAGGGTGTGTGTGATGGACAGGACAAAGGAGTTGGTTTAAATATACAAGCACTATGATAAAAATGTGTCCTTTACTTTTCATCAGAAGCTTTAAGACTCCGTATATTTTTCTGTACACAAGAATGTAATGTTAGGCATAGTTTCACCTCAGATTTAATACCTTCATGGAAGGTTTATATATTACTCATCAGTATGTTTTCATATTTGACAGAATGGCATTTATATGTCTTAGATAAATGAAGATGAACATCTACTTCCCTTTTCAGAAGTATTTTTTAAAAATACCCCACAAGAAGTTTTGAATGACAATAGGAAATAAACACCTCTTGGGATTCTAAATACTGATTGAACTATTTCAACTGCACATTTGTTTTTTAGCCCAGACTCAGTAAAGTTCAAGGGTATCCAAGTATGAAATAGCTTGTGAGAAAATTCACATTGCTTTCTTAATTTAATTTACTTGTAAAAAAGGCTGCATTAGCTCAAAAAATAGAATATTATCTTTGGCAATTTTAGTTCAAGTACAGATATTAGGCATAACAGAACTTGGCTGATGTTACTTTCCCATAATAATAGCATTGAATAAAGTATGGTACAGCATGCACTGTAACTTTGTGTGTGACAAACTATACTTTTAATATTGATACTGGCTCTGAATATGTCTCAAAGTACCTGAAAAGTGACTACAAAAGGTGATTTCTCCTCCTCCAGTAGACTGGCTTTATAGATAAAGAAATTCATTGTCTGAATAGCTATTAATAAAGAAGGATATATTTCTTTTTAGAGCACTGCAAAACCAGTACATGTTTAGAAGGAAGAATGAGACAGTGTCTGGATTGCAGATCATCAATAAATGGACTAAATGAATCTGGAGGTTACAGCTGTGGATTCTACCCTTCCCTCCCCTTTGGCAACCACAATAACCATAGGGGTCCTAAGCAAATGTAACAAATACAAGTTTGGACCATGTATCTTCATTGCTGGTTATATTACTCATGACAAAAAGGACACGCTAATTTCAGATCCCAGGTTAATTTTAGAGAGGCAACACTTACAAGAAAAAACAATCACTGGACCAAATCCTTCCTCATTTTTTTTCCTTTGTCCATCCTTGCACAAAACTTCCATCACAACGAAGAGATAATTTGCCTTTGTTTGTGAGAAAGCACTGCTAGAGTTGAGGCATTTGTAATCCTTAATGAACACAGCTATTGAAAAACATCTTTTTCTTTTAGAATATTTTTGTGTTTCTGTACAGTGGCTCAAAAACATCATTATATTCTATCATGTCACAGCTTAATTTGCACAGCTATGGAAGGGTATAGTGTTCTGTTATTGAAACTACTTCTAACCGTGTAAGAGCAAAAATAGGCTCCTTTCAAGAACATCTTCTCCTACCTTGTACAGATGAGAAGGAGAACATGGTTTAGAGCTTGAATTTTAGCATTTCTCCAGTTATCTTCAAAACACCAATTAGCATAGCTCAGCTTCTGAGCTAAGAAAGCAAATTTCAGTGAGCACAGATTAGTAGCAGAGCACTTCCTTCTCAGAACAGTGGAGAAAATGAGGAATAGAGTTATAATTTCCATGTTAGCTTGTTACAGAGGAGCACAAACTGCACACTGGACACATCATACAGTAAGTATCAAGACCTATGTGATTATCAGATTAGTGGTTTTTCAAATTCATGAGCTGTAATTAGAAATCTTTCATAATTTCTAGCAAGCACTGTTTGAGTTTTGTTTCCTTATTTATGATTTCAAAAGATGAAATATCTAAGAATCAGTGATAGTTGTAAAGCTCCATGAAAATTTAAGTATAATAATAATAATGAAATGCTTGTTGCATAAATTAAACAGCAATTAATGTTTTCTGCTTCTCTTTGAAAGATAATATATTAAAATAGTGTTGTTAGACTTCCTACTGCGAACATAATTTCTTGAGTTTTTTGACGATGCGTTATCATATACTTTCTGTCAACAAAAGAGTAAAACTAACAAGCAAAAAAAAGTTGCCTGATGTAAGACTAACACAGAAGGTTATAAAGTTGCCTTTTATGATGGCTATACAATATCATTTTACTTTAAGATCTAATGACAAGTTGATTCAAAGGATAAGATTTGCACTTACAAAGTCATTAAAGTGAGTAGAAAATTGCCCTCTACCATCGTCAGCCAGTCTTTTTAAATCAAAGACTTTTATTGTTGAAGTTTTTTGTATTGGCAGGAGGTAATTAGGAAATGAGTTGGACATCACACTTGGAGCCCTCAAGCTTGTCAAAAAGAACCATAAACTTCACTTGCAAGAAAAGGCAGCCAGTTAAGGAGGGAAATTGCAGATCAGTCAGTTTGATCAGCACTGTGTTGATCCACAATGTGGAGAAGCTCATAAAGTCTTCATAGAAGCACCAGTTCATTCCTTGCATTTACCCAAATGACCAAAATGTAGAGGATTTAGAATTGGTAATAGTCCAAAGAGGAAATGATAGTTCCTTGTTTTTCTCCTCTGCACTGTGTTGGCAAGCTGAATAGGCAAAGGCATAATTCTACCCGCTTCATCACAGCAGTAGTCACTTGTCCACTGTAGTGCAGGGAACACCAATTAGGCACGCATCTCCCTGAAAGTCAATATGTCTGCGTTGACACAATGAGATCCAGTCCCTAAGGCAAGATCTAGGCTTTTGTTATTATCTCTTTTTTGAAGGGGCTAGTTGACCCAATTGGTTACAACATTAGCTTTTCATTTTTATAGCCTTAAGTCACAGAAGACCTATTCAGGATTTTTGGACATTAGTCCACGTCAGAAAGCAGAATTGGCAGTCTGTGCCCACCAGCCACGAAAACAGAGTTACGCCAAACAACTGTGCCCTGAACTTTCTGGCTAATTAGCTGTTGAGGCTATACCCAAGAAATAGGTTCTGTTGCCCATGGGAAGAAGTGTGTAGCCATTATTAATGTCCCAGCTTATATCTCTCAATAGGTCTTATGAGCACTGCTGCTTAAGGAGGCTAAATGTACAACTGGGAATTAAAAATTATAGTACCCCTTTCACTGACTGAAATATTGTAAACTTGTTTCACTGGGGCCAGGATTGGTGTCAATGTACTTTGCGTGAAAAGTGCAATAGAAGCATTAGTATTTGACAGCCCTGGTTGAAATAAGTGAAATTAATGGAGCTCTTTTCATATACGACAAGGCCATGGCACCCCTTTCATGCTGCTTACAGACAGAGAAAAGTCAATACTTTTTTATTACTTGATGCTGACCTACATTCTGCACTACAAGTGCCAGGCCCACTAATTGGTTTCAGTTGTGAGAAAGTTTGCCCCAAAGAAACACTGGAGCAGATAAATCAATCTTTTTCAGGGTAGCTTAGTGGGTTTTGAGCACTTGAAATGACATTTGTGTTGTATTGACAGAATGGGTTGTTCTACTTCTTTTATCATGTCAGAAGGCCCTCTACTAGTTGGAAGTATTGTTAACCAGTATTGATAAATTTGCTAAGAATAAAAGTTAGCTGGATCAACATTTTACTTGTATAACAACTTGCCATTTCTGGTTTGCTTCCTTGTTAGAGACCTCTGTGGCTATTAATAGGTCAGGAGGCTTATGATGACAGCTCAATTTAAAACTCTAATTTTACTATTACAAGCATTAGGATCACAGGGAATACTTTAATATGAACAATTACTATTAAACAGAAGGGGTTGTGGACTATGGCTATACCATGGCACTTGGGAGTGCTGCCTGATTGTCAGATGAGGTGTGCACGTGAGCTGTGTCCCAGCTTAAAGAAGGATGAGGAAGCAAAACTGCACAGTGCATTTGTCATACAATAAGGACATAACCAGACCACCTCATGGATTTTTATGCAGAATTTTATATCAAATCATGTAAAATCTTGATATGTATCTGTGGATATTAGCTTCAAAATACGGAAAAGTGTGTTTTATTCTCTGTTTTCACTATGCAGTAGCATGAAGATAGAGCGAGGATTCTAATAGCTGTGCCCACTCTTCAGTTCTTCCTTCTGCTGTGAATTTTAACAGAAGTTACCTACAGCTGTAGTTCTCTACTGGAGCAACATCACATTGCTTTTCTGCAAAAAAGTTTTTCTGAGATCCAAGCCTTGAACAGAATGGTTTACCATTTGCTTAGCACATGGTGTCACAGTTGAACTCATGCAATTATACAGTGTCTCCTGTATTGTTTCGGTTGGCTCAGAAGAGGAATTGGTGTTCTCAATCACCAGTTCAGGAAGAATATTTTTCATTACAGAGGTTATACAACTGATCGGTGAAACCACTTTATATGCTACTTCTAACGTATCAAGGAAATCTGTATTCATACAACCTTATGCAACTTTAATATCTATTTATGCTACCAAATCTATATTTATACAATAAAATGAAATTGTGCAAAATTGTATACCAGAAATCATAAGTGTATCATCTGCTTATTGTTCAAAGTTTATCATTTGCTTATCAGCTTCATGATTATTTATGGGATTGATAGATTTGCTCTAGGAAATTACCTGAAGTGTATATTCAGGAGGTCAGGAAAGATGGTCGTAATGGTGCTTCCTGGCCTTTAAATCTGTGACTGGATATGCTGCTGCTGTTTGCCTATTCTTGCTTTAGGTTGAGGTAGTTGACTTTCCACCTCATTAAATTTCCAGGATGATGCTTGATTGTAATTCCCATCTCAATCCAAAGTGCATTTTTACGTTATAGGAAATTGTACAGTACCCTCAAGATTGTTTGGAAAGAAACACTGTTAGTGCAAATTTATCACTAGAAATACAAAGGAACACATTTTCAAAGGCCTTCAAGCTGATATTCACACATGCACATGTAGCTTTGCAAACTGTTATTGGTTTGCCACCGTTATTCATACATATGTCCCTTTACTAGGATACAAAATCTCTTTAGAATTTCTTTAAACAATAATGTTATTGTTAAACATTTAACAATAACAGTAACATATAAACTGCATGAGCATTTATTGAGGATCTTTTGACAAGTCTGATCTGTAATATTGTAGTGTGCTGATTGAGACAACTCTGTGTTTGATAGCTTCACGTTACCTTCTTTTAACTCCATTGTCCAGAACTGATGAGTGCACATGACAGTCAAGTAGTCAAATACATTGAAGGGGTCCCTAGGTCTTGTTAAACTCTGTCAGTTGGACTACAGTCACTTACAATTTACTAGAGTGAAAGCAGTCAAAGCTTGACAAGTTTAAAAAGGAAGTGATATATTAACTTGGTCTGGGATTTAAAAATAGGTCTCAGGTGCTGAGAATTACAGGTCTTCTGATACGGAGAATTACACGGCATGATTTAAGAATGTATGGTGGAAAATTCCATAAAGCTCACCTTATGCTCCTATGATCTTGAGATTGCTAAAGTGTGGGGTCAATCTCACCAGTATGTGAGAATTCATATTTGTAAGCTAATTCATTCCAGCTATAAACAACAAGGGACTGGCAGGATGAAAGTAATGCTGATCAAGCCTGTTTTTCTTTACTGACATCTTTTGTTCTTGCAGCTTCAAAAGGATTATATACATAACTTCTATGCTATTCAGCAATCATCTTGAACTCAGATGATCCTGGCAGGGTTAGGTATATCAGTGTACCAGATTCAACCAACAGTCCCTTGCAGTCCTTTACTGGAGGAGCTGAAACTATATTTCACCATCAGTTTAGAGAAACATGAGATCCTGGCTTCCAATTCTTTTCCCTTTATGCTGCAACAATGATATAGTGGGATGGACTCTCTTCAGCACCATGAGGCAGATCTTGAAAGGCTAAGTGGCATTTTAAGCCTTAGTTTCTAACACCACTGAAACCTGATTAGAATCTATGTCTTTAAATAAATAAATAACTAGGGTTCTTTTTTTCCCCCATAAAATATATATTTATATTTTGTGTGCATATTGTGCAAAATTTATCCAGTATTCATTGTAAACTTCTTTAACTGTACAGCCAGCAACAATCTATTTACTCATCACTCTGTGTGATGTTTCCTAAATGTAGTCAAACATAACTGCTGTCGTCATAATCGAAGCCAGTTGTTTAAATGCTCAGTTGTGAGTATCTGGTGAAATAGCTTTAAATAACAAGATAAACAGTACAGCTGCCAACGCAAAGTAATCTTACACTGAGGGGGCGTGTGGCACAGAAAATTTCCTCTTTGTCATTTTGATTTGAGTTTGAAGCTGGACCTGGGCTTAGTTCCAGCTCAAAAAACTGTTTACTTCAAAGGCTCCTAAATCGTCCCAAGGAGCTAATTTTGGCAGCCAATTGTTTTTGTTTGGCCAGGCATCCTAATAGCAAAAGCCGTCTGCTCTAGCAAATGAAGACTTCTTCAATGCTCAGACTTGCCATTCCTCATTTTATCCTGATGTTGGGGGTGTACACCTTTTACAGGTTTCCCCATCTCCCCCCAAGTTCTCTGCCTCTTTTTACTGAACTATTAAACTGTACCTAATTGTCCTGTGTGAATATTAAAAATATATTTCCTAGTTCCAAAATAAAGAATAGTGAATTCTGCTCTGGATTACTGATTAATCCTAAATTATAACTGTAATATCTGTTTGCCTTGTCTGCAACTAGAGCTTTCTTTTAATGTGTTTTTTTCTGTTCCCATGAACAATATTAGTCCAGTGAATTTACTGAATGAAATATAACTTCTATCTTTAGAAGGAAACTACAGTTATGCAGAAGATATAATAATACTTATTATAATAATTATATGGACTACTTTTCCTGCATGAGGAAGGTGCTTGTGATGAAAAAACATAATGAAAATTAGAATACTGTGCATTCTAAAGGTACAATATTAAAACATGCAAATGAGCTATTTCAATTTGGTACGAAATTGGGAGGCTCAAGGCATAGGGTAACATTAGAAATTAAATCTTGTGAGAGGTTAAGAATGGAGTAGCACTCACTTTAATAACATACCGAGACTAGTTAATTTTGAGTGTATATCTCTACCTTGCTATTTTAAGATTTCTGCACCTGAGTGTTTGAGGAATCATATCAAACAACTTTTAAGTATGAGATATAAGAAATGATATGGTCAAAAGTCTGGCAATTTGCAGTGCAGATAAAACCCAGGGGGGCCATGTCTGTATATGTATGGAGCTTGCCGGAGGTCATTGTTGCTCTACCTGTTTATAGCATTCTGCTGAACTATGGCCAGTGAAGTAGTTAAGTCTAAAATATCCAGAGAATGATAATTCTGCTTCATGTCACCTTTCAGAACAAAGAAATCATTCTATTTTCGAGAGAAAACCAAACTTTTCACATGATTTGTGAAATGAGTTGGAAAGGTCAAAGAGCATTTCCTGAATAAAAAGAGCTCAGGAATCATCCTGCCTATGTGCTTTCTACCATAAATCAATATGGTGTCACCAATATTTATTTAATATATATTCATCTTTTACTCTTTCTCATTGAGCAGGTTTAATATATATGGTTTAATTTTTACCACAGTAGAAAAACTGAAATATTGGAAGGATATCTTGCTGTCTTCAACTTAACTGGTTCCCAGGGCAGAGGATATAATTTTGTATACCATGATTCAGCAAAGCCTGTAAAATTTAGCTTGTAGGGCAGGAAATCTTTGCATTGCTTATAGTTATACAGCGTTTGAAATACATATTTGCTTGCAATTCAGTCAATCAATTCCTGATTTCTTCCCCCAAATAACATACTTATCATATAAAATGTATATTTCATATATACATAATTTTTCATAATTTACATTCTAAATTGTACAGTGAAATTTGACTGGAAGGCAATATTTATAGCTCTAAGATATTTTTATAAAGCAACAGATAAAGCCATGAAAGCTAAACTTAACATTTTTTTGTTTCTCTTATTTCTCTAGGACTTTCAAACAGTGTTACCGTCGATTATTCTCTTTGAAAAGTTTGGAAAAACTTATACCAGAACTGGGCAAATATTTTAATCATTCTGTAAACTACACAATAGAAGACTCCCAGTAAGTTAGCAATAAATATATTTCAGCAAATGCAAAGCAGTTTGTTTACTGAATGTTCCATAAATGACTGTTTTTGTAAAGTGATGTATACTGTATCTAAAGTACTGTTACTTGATTTTGCTTGATCTTTAAGCGATACAACTTTCAACAATAATCAAAGACTTTTTTGTAGCTTTGGCAAATGTAATATCTTAGGAAAACTGGATGACTCTTCAAAATGCTTTCTGAAGATGGTATCTTTCATTTGAATATAAATCCTTTATGATACAAAACCCAGTGTAATCAGATAAAAGACTTGGGATCACATTCTGTGTATTGCAGGTTTATAAGTGAGTTTAATCTAAGTTTAAAAGTTACATCTGTTCTTTTTTTCTGACATCTATAAATGGATCTGGTTCATCATTAGTGTCAGTATACATCCGTTTTGGATGTATACTGATCCATCTCTTCATTCAGTGGAATTTGATAAGCTATTTACATGGAAGACTGTATTTTAAATCCTTTGAGCTCTTTTGTTGGAGGATCTTATCAGTGGATAACTTCATTGTTGAAAATTTACAATTCTAACTACTTCATATACACCTTATAATTAAATAAGTTTTTCTATATCTATTTTATTTTTCTTCATCTATAACTATGTGTTTAGTCCTCATCCTGTGTTAAGCAGATTGATACGTGGGAATGTAATCATGTAAGGCCTGGGAAAGATGAGCGCATGTTTGATCACACAAATCTGATACCTGACTGATGTGTTCACTAGCAGGCAATCCTGCAAAATGTTGAGAGTCTTCAGGTGCCATTAACTTAAAAGGACTCAAAGAACTTGGCATTTTGGGAAGACTTCAGCATTTTCAGGACCAGATCATAAGGCATTTCTTCAAATGATGTGAGTGGATGGCATTTTTACAAGACTTTTCTGCTGAATTCTCTGGGATACTATGAGAATGTCGTCGTATCATTTGAATATGTTTGAATCAAATATATTATATTTGAATATAATATTTGAATCAGTTACTCAATGGTAGGCTTTTTATTAATGAATCTTTATAATGTGTCTCTTGTGGTCTCCAAATGAACAAGAAAATTCAATGTATTTTCTGTTTGTACAAATACCTACTAATGCTTTCTGCACTAGGAATCAAAAATTTTGCTTTCCCAGGTTTTCAGCCATCAGCCTATGTGAAACAGTACTGAAAAAAGTTTTAGCATTATCATTGACAAGAGTAAAAAAACCTTCAGTTCCATTACAGTAGGTTGTAACTGCAGGCACTAGGCAGAGGAGATTACAAACAAAACACATGCTAGACCAAATGCCACATCATTTGAAAACACCTGAAACTGGGAAAGTAGTGTTGAGTGTTACCATCTTTCTGTAATTTTTGATTTTCCCATTTTAAAGCTTTGAAAGGTTTATTCTTCTGCACTGCAACAAGAAATTAATTCTGGAAAGTGAGAAGCAGCCACATCGATGGCTGAATCTTCCCATTAAGATTTAATCTGACCAAATGTATCAGAGTGCTTTAGTTGTTCATGGAAGGGACTGAGCATAAGAGATTTGTGCAAACCCGTTGATGAATAAGGATGCTACAGTAATTTTTATATATGAGAGCTATCTACTTGATTACTTCAGCTTTAAGGTGGTTCATCACTTCACAGTAACTCACTCTGCGTTGTCTCTTTAACTCTGTATCACAGTTTCCCATCAGTCCGATTAGAAATGGCAATGCCTTTATCAGATTAATCTTCCTTTCTCTTTCTTCCTTTCAATGTCTCAGACCCAAGACAAAACAAAACCTACAATGCAAACCAGCATGGCACTAGCTGTGGTGTTCCACAGCTAAGAGTCTGCAGAAGAGATGAAAGTTTAAACCAACACTTGCAATTTATTTTCACTGTCTGACACATACTCACTTTTTCCTTCTCTTTTGAAAAAATATTATTTTTTTAATTTATATGCGGCTACCAACTTCCCAGAAACCTTCCTACATACAAACAGATCTATTAATTCTATTAGATAAATAAACATCCACAAATTGATCAAGTAGCAACAATATTACCTGCTGTTTTTCTTTTTTTTTTTTTCTTTTTTTTTTTTGCCAAATATATTTCGTAGGGAAGACAATACTTTTCTTAAATGGGAGTTCATATAGAATTTATTAATTTGTGGGTGTATAACATCCAACATATTTTGTGTGGTCATTCTATAGCCCATGAATCCTTTTGTTTCTCATAAAGTAAATTTAGCTCATGATAGAGGAAGTGATGACTTCCATTCAGTCACTGCTTTATTGGGCAGATGATCACATGGCTTTGGTAGTTAATCTTAGTCTTGTGCAGAAGGTTCATAGCTTACTTAGGAAATGGAGTTCAATGTGGAAAAAACCCTAAGGAAATCATTGTAGAATCTCTGTGAGAATCCAGAATTGCCTATACATTTGTATAAACCATTTGATATTTATTCTAGTGGGACCTTTACTAATTCTGACATCATGTAGAGATTTTTTATTATTATTATTACTGTCTCACATTGCAGAGAAACACATTCACTGAGGTAAGAGAGAATTAGCTTGAAGATATTTTTAAATATAAAAGCATTATCAGTCAATGAAGCTTTAGCTGGGTCTTGACTATTTTTAGTTGAAACGTCCAAACAGATGCTACACATTCCAGGAACACTTGCCAGCATGGAAAGGGTGTAAAGGAAATAAAAGATAAATTTCAGCCCCGGGATGGACCTCACTTCTAACACTCTGGGATATACTACCACTCACATTTGGTAAACCTCTGTGGCAAGGCAGTGAATGTGTCAGGTTGTCTAAGAAAATGTTGTTATGCTCTCTTGTTTCAGGAAGAATGTTTGCATGTAGCAAACTGATCTAAAGCCTTTTAAAGCTAATTTTTAAAAAATTTTATGAAATATTCATGGCAATATTCTGTGAATAATACGGTAAGGATTTTGATGATGTCATTATGTAACCAGTCTGTCTATCAATATAAGCACTAAGTGTAAGTGATTTTACTTTATTCGTGGTTATCTTTCTTACTGATGTAGTTTACTATACCACTTTTAATTATCAAATTATTTTTTGTAATATGTGTAAATAATGTATTTAAAATTATTTATTTAGTATGTTTTCCATATTAATAAAATTATTGTTCCATAGCATACTAACACTGAATGGTATGTGTTTTTGAGAAGCTTTTTTCTGTTTTGTAGGGAATGTTACAATCTGTTCTCACAATTTAAAGTCTTAAAAACACAGGATGGTATAGATAAAGGCACTGGGAAAAGAACACTCTGAAAACTTGAAAAGAACTCATGGATCTCGATGAGTCTGGAAGATATGTAGTCTCTTAGAAATGTAGTTGGCTATGACACTTAGCAAATTACTTACAGCAGTATCTGAATATCAAAAAGAATCACAGAGGTGCCAGAGAAATGGACAAATGTAAGAAGTTGTGTGTCAGTCTTTATAAAAAGAGCAATTACTATAATTGCCTCATTAAATGTAATTCAGTCAATTGTAATTGAACAAATGTGAATAGCAAAACATATAGAGTCAAAACTGAACTATACAAAATCAACCTGACTTCTGTTTCCTATGGTAATAAAATATGGCCTTTAGCCTACAGCTTGAGCTGCATGGTCCTTGCTTTTCAGCCACAGAAACACAAATACTTTTTGCACTCTGGAACTGATTTAATTCTCTTTCACAAAGGAAAAAAATTACTGCTGGGCATTTTCATGCTGCATGGCTGAAGTAATTTATCAAGTGTCTATAGGAAGCAGCACATACTGTGAAGAACCGGTAATACCAGCTCACTAACAGAATATTGCTGATATGTCACTTAGATATCTTTGCCTAATGCATAAAACGCCTGGAACTTAATACTTTGACACCCACTGCTATCTTATCACTTTACAGAGTCAAATAATATGGTATTTATTTCTACAGTGGCCTGCATGCCAGGTGCCAAGGATTCAAAGCATCTCTGCTAATGACCAATGTCGTGATGATCTTTGGGTTTAACCACCAATAGGAATCACAGCACTTATGAAAAGGATTCAGGAAAAGTCATTACACCTGAACATGTTTCTGTGCTGAAGATTACTCACAGCATCTCACATCATGAGATGTTTCGGGGCTATGAGGAAACATCTGGTAACATATTTTCTTACCAAAGCTATCTGCTGTTGCTTTGTGGATTAAAGATCTTCCAGTGTTGCTGCCTAAGAGTTTTCTTGGCCACCTCATAGCTGATGTTGTAAACACAGAAAATCTTGTAGCTTAAGCGATTTAAGAACTATCTTCTGAGCCGATCCAAGATGTGCTCAACACTTGTCAGAGAAAACACTTAGCTTGTAATGCCCTCTAGAGGCAGAATTGCTATAATAGTGTTGACCGCATTTTGTTTGCTCTATACACTTTTGTGGTCTAAATGTGATGCTGTTGCTTTTTTTTTTTTTTTTTTTTTTTTTTTTTTTTTTTTAATAGGGCACGCTTCAAATTTATATAGGAATGTAGTTCTAGAAGTGGTAGGGGCTCTGCAAATGATTAGAAACCTCATTATGCACTTGTGCTGAAGGTTGTCTCCAATTGAGGTGTAACCATATTTAGACAGCAAAGCAAAACAGTGAGGCTCGTCACTTGTATGTTATTTAATACAGAAACTTGTGCTTTAGTTTGGGGAAAAGTTCAACCTCAATTTAAGAGTAATTTGGAATATCAACAATATTGGAGTTTGACACATCAATGCTTGACATTGAATAAGACTTTCTGAGAGCACCAAAATTCAAGCGTATTTCTAACAGTTTACTGTTATTCCAAAAGATCCATTTGCAACATGTCATAAATTGGTTGTTCTCAATTTAATGAATTTAGGAGTTCTGCATAGTGGAGAAAGTAGCTATGTTTGTTGGAAGGAGGAGGAGCTCTGTCTCTTAATGGTAGCCATGTGCTCCTATACTCAGAATGGTAGATATTCAAAAAGTCTGGATTACCCCATATTAATACATAATACAGAACCACTACAGCCTAAAAGGAGTTACATCCATGTAATCAGAAACAGAATTTGAGCCTTGAAGCTTTTATTTGTCTTAACTGCATTCCTAAAACATTTTTTGTGAATTTTATCTTTCACTAATTGACAAAGGTTTCTAGTAAGTAAGCACGGAAAAATGTCAGCAAAGAAGCTCAGACAATGCAAAGCTGGGTTGGCTTCGTATTCTTCCATCTTTTAATAGTTCAGCTCATTAATGAGAAAATCATGTGGCTGCTGGCACAATCAGATACAGTCACTTATCAGTACATTGAGTTCAGTTTGTAGTACTCTGATTCATATTCATGATCAGAGGATGCAGTGGAGCAATTCATTAGTGCACTGCTGCATTAAGCAATCACTGCCAAAATGTGACATATTGAGAATTTGCGTTAAACTGCTTCCTTCAAGAATCTTTTGGTTAAGAAATTCCCAACTGTAGAAATCTGTTGAGGTAAATCATTGAGGCACTTCAAGAAAAAACACTGAGACTCCATGTATATAAAATTTAATTAAAAAAAAAAATGTTCACTGGTGCTATTGTATATATGAAATAACAGCATCTTCAAATAGAAGTTTAGGCTAATGAATGTTAAGGGTGTTTTCATTTTACCTCAAGTTATTCAACAATCTCAACAGAAAAGCCCTCCTCCATCCTGTCTGTGCTCCTAATACAAATTAAGGGCACTGACAATTACAATCTGTGTATGTTTACTTCACAGTAACTCTGTTTTTAAAAAGGGGCAAGGCTTATCAATTAGAGATACATACTTCTAGTATACTGTTGTGAAAAGAAGGTGAGGCTAGGGTTAGTTTGCCTTTCACTTTTTCTCGAAGTTTGTAGCACAGTATTGCGGCAATTCTTTGTCCAGATGCTTCAACCATACCATTTTCTACTAGCAAACTTTGTTCTTCCAGTTTATTGTATGTTCTTTAGATTTATAAAAAGTCCAAGCTACTCATCTTTAGAATATGCTCATGATTCATGATTATAGTTGTGACTATGCTCATTTTTAGAATACAGAAAGTGTATTCTAAACAACAGAAAGAGATAGTCATCTGAAAAAGGGCTTTCAAATATGAAAAGTGTGAACACTGCACAAGCTGTATACTCACTACTCTCCACTTTACCACTGTTTTTGTGTTTTCTAGTGGGTGATGCAGTCCACAGAAATATCCCCTTCTATAGATGATCATTTTTTGAGTGCTAACAGCAAGCTACCATCATAGCAAGTCTGCCTCTCCAGGGTTGGCTGAATGGCCAAAATAGCACCCGTTTGACTCTTTACTCAAAATATGGTGAGCCATCAAGGCAGGTGTTGTTTTCTCACTACTTTGTGTTATTTCTTCTTTTCTGAAGAAGGTCCCACCTCCTCTGTAGCAGATACCCATCACAACTTTAGCTATGTTGGTCTGCCTGCTTATGCTGACTCATAAGCTCTCAGCTGGCTCATCATCTATCCCAAGGCAGAGCTCCAAGCATTCCAGCCCTCCTCACCTTCCCACTCTGTCCCTCCTAAAGATCCTGTATTCACATGTTGTAACACTCCAGTCATGTCAGCTATTACTTCTCTGATACCTGCGAGACTGTAACCCTGCAACTGCACACAGATCTCTAGTTCCTCCTGTTTGTTCCCCTTGCTGCATGCTTTAGTGAACAGGTGCTTCAGAGAGGCATCCAGTAGCACTGATTTCCAAGAAGTGTATGAGAGCTTTCCTCATGATGCCATCCTGTAGACACTCTCTTATTTATGTGTATACACTTCAAGTGGTGCCAATTCAGCCCTGAATTGCTGATTAAGAGGTCTCCTCTGTCCACACCACCTGGCACCCTGTGCTTGCCATCCTGGTCCACCACTTCCTCACTTTACTGTGGGTCGTCATCTCTCTCTCCCCTGTCATTCCTAGTCTAACACTCCCTAGCAGGTGGCCTCAAGTGTTGGCCAAGATGCTTTTCCCCACTTTGTCAGATGGATCCTGTCTCTTCCTAGCAGTCACTGATCTTCAAAGAAGCATTAAAGCAGGATCTCTGCTGTCAACACAAGCTGCACCAAGGGCGGTGTTTTCATGTCTAACCTAGAACAGTGGAATTCTGATTCTTCATTGGCCCCTAAGTACATACAAATAGATATCCAGTAGATATTATGAATTTTTGCTATCAATGGTATAAAATATCACCCATTAGTAGAAAAGCAAAGAGAGAAGGAAAGAAAGAGAAAGAGAGAAAGAAAGAGAGAATGAAAAAGAAAGGACGAGGACTGTAAATTTGTAGTCACTTATACAAAGCAAAAGTGGTGCTCAGCTGGCTTTTCATGTGCCCTAGTGTAAATAGTATGCTTCCACTCTACTGAGTAGGGTTATTCTTAGTTTTTCTCACTATTACTTTGACCAAAATCTGGGCTAATGATTCTCTGCTGAGGGGGGAAAATGCACATAGAATGCAAACAGTATGAAGCAGACTGTCCATATTTTATGTTTTTGCAGGAATAATCATATCACACGTGCCTAGTAGTTTTGAATAAAAAAATGTAATCATCTGTGTTTCAGACCCTAACCATACAGTTTGACTTAGATATCTCATTACTTCAGAAGAAGTTTACTGGCTTCATTTTGCCTAATATCTAAAGCTCCATGCCAGACATGTGAGATTCCTATGTTCCTGCTGGGAATTATTCACCCTCATGGGTTGGTTTGTGTGTTTGATCTTTTCTTTTTTCCTCCCGCTTGCTCTGTTTTCACCACAACATAGGCTACCTCCAGTTTATGCTCATAAAGACATAAAAAAACACTGTCAGGAGATATTTAAAAACTGAATGGGAGTAAAAGCTTAAAGATTTAAGAAATTCATGGCTCTGTAGGATTTCTTTCACTTACAACTCTCTTAAACTCCTTTATTTGTTCCTCCACCACAGAGTGTTGCTGTCTGCAGATGAGGCAAGAAATTGTTTACTGCCAATCTTTTACTTTAGACAACAGATGAAGCGGAGTAATCTGAAACAGTCAGTGTACGTTTTAAACAACATATAAACATTTCTTTAAAACAGAAAGGTATTTCTTCCCAGTCCCCTGAACACCCATACGACAGTGCCATAAACAGGCACATCTTGAAACCATTGGTCTAAGTGGACAGCTTATAGCTAAATCATATCAAGAGTACTACTGAGAATAAATTTAACGATAGATATATTTTCTAAAATTTAAATTTCATTTGTAGGTCTTCCTCAGTCCAGATGATTATCTAAACTATCCAAATTCCTAAGCTCTGTTTCTGTAGTCATTTACAATGAATACCATCAGATGCATCTCCACTGAAGTACCTAACTGTATCAGTGTTAAATTAGCTATGAAAGAGGTCAGAACTAGACTCCACGTATCTACAAAGTTGCCAGGATGTCTACCCATCACATCATTGTGGGGATTCTGCTGTGAGGGTAGAGGATTATTGTTTCACAAGAGAGTTCCTGTGCCCCATTCGGAAGACAGACCCTTCTTTGCTGCTGCTGCACAAATCTAAAAGAAAAATAAATTAATTAAAAAGAGGAAAAGACAGTACAACAAGCCTACAATACAGGGCAAACTGGCAGGGAAAGCAGCGACAGGAAGAACCATGGAAACAATCTTCCTTATGAAATCTAGCCAGTGACATATGTCACAAGTAGTGAAAACTTTTAATGCAGATTTCAAACAAGAAAAAAGAAGAGGAGGTATTGCTCCGGGCAAGGGTATGAATCAGTTCCTGCTTTATTCAAACCAGTAATGGCAATAATCAGTTTATAATGGGGTGACTCAAAGTAGAATCTTTGCATCAAAGAATGAACTAAAAAGTCACAGCTGTCCCTGAGAATGCAGAAACTCTTACTGAGACTGCTTTTCATGTAGATACTTTGGGCCACAATTCCTACAACTTGTTAGTTCTTCACTTGTAGTCTAATCACTGTTGAAGAGGATGACCGTGACAGACAGCTGTGCCTGTAAACATCAAGACAGAGCTTATGTTTGACCTAGTTCTGGAAATGATTAACACATGATTTAGCTCTCATTCATTTCTATTCATGTTCATATATTTCACAGCTGTTGCTAAACACCAAGAATCAGGAAAGGTCTTTGATGACTTTATACTTTATAAATGCATGATCAAATGATGGGATCTGACCATTTACAGTAAAAAGATAAGTTTCTTGTTAAAAGGTAAGAATATTTGCTCCTGTTGCTCTGAAGTCTTTATTTCAATTTAACCTCCAGTATATTCTATGTGAAAACAGTGCTGATATATTTCATTTCTCATAAAATATATCCATCTGCTTACTTTAATTCTTCACAGCTACTATATACTGATGTGAAATCACCTATATTATAACAAATGCTGAGTGATCTGTCCCTAAAAAATCTTTAAGATATTTTGAAAAGATTTCTGAGTGCATCTCTCCTCTTTTAATACGATATTTTTACAGTGAAGACTGCATTATTCCTCCTCAAGTTTAATATTAGCTAAAATGGCAAGATGCTTTTGCTACATCTATGTTTAACTTAGTTCCATCTCTTTAATCATAAAAAAAAATGTTATAAACCTGTGGCCAATTAGGAACTTCACCATGCCACAATAACTCAATGCATGCACTTCGAAATTCATAGCGTCATTTGGGATAGCATGTGGTAGGTCACTTGTTAGTAGGTAGCAACCTGGTAGGTCACAGCATTCAAGCTGGAAGAGGATCTCTGTTGGCTAGAAAGGTTTATGACAGCTTTACTTGTTTGTCTTGAAGAAGGCAGAGAGGCACATTTTACAAGCACAGCTTCTTGGTTTGGGATGTTTTTAGAGGCTATGAGTTACTGCAGGAATGCCTGAGGATTTGTAGCCTCGATAACAATTTATTTGAATTCACAGATTATTATAATTTTTACAAGTCTTTCCTATAATATTACCCTTTCAGATATCCCATAGTGAAAAGTACAAAATTTGGCTCTTTCAGATTATTCCAGATATTTCTGATATATCAGACTTTAGATATTTTTGTTCCCAGTTTCTTCTTCCTCTTTTCTATCTGGTCTTTTATAAAAGATAAAGACTTGTCAAAGAAAGTATATAAGAAAGAAAATAAGGATAGGTATTTACAAAACTGATTGCATAATGAGAGAGTAAAAATTTGCTCTGACATGTTAAGAACTTAGAGGAACTGAAACTTTTTGGAATCTTGTGAAAGTTGACTTAGTATCATGATTTTGTTATTGTTATATTTTTCTCAAAGTCCAGCAGTTAGCCAGAATTAATATTTTTAAATATTAATTTTATATGATTTTAAATAACTTTTAAAAACTGACTAAAATGTGTTTATGTCTGGGTGGGAAGAAAATAATAATATCTCTAACAATGATTTTTGAGAATTCTTTTTGAGGAATCTCAGATTCCATCATAAATCTGAAAATCTCATGTAAACAGCTGAAATTTGAACAACTCACATTTGTTCTTCATTATTTAAATATAAAGATAGATTTAGCTGGATAATTTTAGTCCAAATCCAAATTAATTGTAAATTCCATATTACTCAGAATCTAGAATAAAGGTAACATCTTTTCTCAATAACATAATTCTCTCTGGTCACAAGACCTAGGCTGAGAAGATTCACCTTGAACAAGTCATCATAAAAGCAGCTTAAGAAAAGGATTTTAGAAATTAAAGAGAAAAAATTGGGGTAAAATTGTTCAAATTATTATAAATATGCAAATAGCTTTATCAGAAATATTTAAATATCTGTTTGCATTCATAGAAGTGCTCTCCTGGCCATCTCCAACAACTTCCTGACTAGGCAGTGGCAGTGGTTATATAGTATTTGTCCTACTCCAAATCTGAATGTGTGTGGGATGTAAGAGCACTTCTAAGTGACTGACAAGCAAAATGAAGGTGGAAGGTGATGGCCTGGAGTTCAGAAGACTCCAATCCACTAAAGCGACAGGACTATGGGAACTACTCACTAGTTGCTTCATACACTTATCTCTTCTTCTCAACTTCTGGAGAAGCATGGCAGCTGCAATCCAATTATGTACTCTAAAATACATTAAAAAAAAATAGCGTAGATAGGATAGCCCCACATTTCAAAAAGCATTAGGAACTCAGGAGCTGGAACATGACTTTGCATAATATTCAATGCAATGGTTTAATTCAGAAGTGACTGGAATTATGTGTGACTCCCAAGCAACTTAATGCAGAAGGCAGTGGGATTGTGCTGGGACAGAGAGCTGAAGGGTGAACTAAATTGCCAGCTGTGGAGGGAAGTGAGTCAGAGAGCTATGGGGATTAACACTGCTGAGGGTCCCAGCTGTGTGCCTAACCCAGCCTTGATTTACTGGGACTATTCTAAACCTTTTTGCTATGTCTTACTTTGAATCACTCCTAGAACTTCAAAGGTAGGAAATGTGTGTTTTCTATCTCTTAGGCATGAAGGTTTTGGTGGGTTGCTCGAAGAGTTTGTAGAAATGGATATTCTTGCGCTTTTTTTGCTTTTGACAGAGCTGACTATAAAAAAAATGTCTCTAAACTTCAGTATAATAGAAACAAAGAAGTTACTTCCATGATGTTAAGGAGAATTAGAAGGTAAAAATAATCTATTCATCCTTTTAATTCTAATGATCTCTGTCCTGATAATGAAGCTGCTTAGTATCTGTTACTCAGTGATGGGACAGGTATATTCTGGATTTTTATATGCCAAAGAAAATGATTGTGTTTAATTTTCCAAAATACAAAAATGGCACTGAAGATGTCCAAATATTCCAAATCCTTATTTAGGGAGCTGAAGAGGAATCTATCAAAAAGAAGAAGGTATGGAGCAGAGCAAAGTCTTGTGTGAATGTCTGTCTGTTCCGTAGAAACTGTATTAGGGAGCCTCAAGAAAAGAGTTAGTCTTTCTTTGGTCACAATCTATATCTTTTCTCAGAAAAAGAACAGGCAAGAAAAGTAGTGATGCATGTCTGATACTGATGGAAAGCATGTGTGTACCTCATCCATTGAAAACATTGATCAAGGCCACTTCACTCTTTTTTAATGATGGCTCCATAAATCTGCCAGTATCAATGAAAGTCACTGTTATCTACTCTAAGCTCTAAATAGGTAAGCTAAATTGTACCTAATGGTTTTCTACATTCAGGAATGATATTACTATTTTTTTTTTTTAAAGAAAAATGAACAAAAATAGGGCCTATTAAAAGTCAGGAAGGAATTCCATACATCCATAGTCATTTTATAATGAAGTGGTTTTAAAGTCCAAAGCTGTTTTATGTGTCTTTGGTCTCCATGAGTTTCAGTCGAGGAAGAATGAGAATCCAATGGGATGTGGTGTTTTTCCATACACATAGTCTATTGACTGTGCCAAATAGAAATTTAAATAAAAAAGTCTGGAAAAGTGATATTCCCATTACAAGTCAGCGTGCAGTTTATGATTCAAGGTCAAATCAGGAATAGGATTTAAATTCAATATCAATGAAACTTTACAAGCTGTTATTACGTTGTTCTGATCAAAATGCTATGAAAAATAGTCCATTCACCCCGGATCGTTGCCCACTGATGGAAAGAAATTTTGCATGACTGACCCAAAATTTCATAGGGGCAGTAATTCCCAGGACTCTTCTGAAGTTGTCCAACCCAAAACAAAACAGAAAGATGGGAATGGGCCTGAAATGATAAAATAAGCATCCATTGACATTTAGGTGATTGGTTCTGATTGCTATCTTCCCAAAAACTCTTTATGCCTCCTTTCAATGATAGGATGAGGGCAAAGGCTAACAGGAATTGTGTGCTGTAGTTGGAACAGATCCCAGATCACAAGGGTTGCAACCACAAGATCTCTCTAAATAACCCATGATGTATGGAGTAAAGGAGGAAGAACAGGAAATCTACTCATCTGGATGTATGATCATTTAAAAGAGTCACCTTATAACCATAGCCAAGGAAGTGTTCCAACTGTCAAAATTCCCACTTGCAAAACATACTGTACTTTGTTTAGTAAAGCACAGCATTCAGTTTGCTTAATTAAGTCAATGAAGTGCCAAAAATCATACGTGAGGTGCTAAGGGGATGTGAGTGCATGAACTAGCAGACGGAACTGAGCTCATCCTGACTCAGGAGCTGAGTTTAAATACTTGGTCCTGTTTTGCACTGCAGTACTCCCTGTCAGCAGCACAGTTCCACAGCTCCCATTATTTCACCTTTGTCAGGGACAACTTGGTAATACCCAGGGTTGCTGAAGAATCCCTTTCTGGAATCATAGTATAAAACAGGGATTACTATTTCAATATTTTGAACTAAATATATTCAGTATTGGCTTATATCTTCAGTGGAAGACTTTACCTTACACAGTGGGAAGCAATAAACAGCCCTCTTCTGAAAAGACACTGATAACGTTTTGGAAGAGATGTTTTTTTCCTTGAGAATATCAAAGAGCTTCTCTAGACAGATCTGACTGTATTTTAGCTATCTTGGCTATGAAATCCCTCTTCAGCCTTGCCCCAACACACATTTTTGTATAATATGTACATGAATCTCAGAAACAGATGGAGTACACTTTACCCAGAATCTAATCCTAGTGAGGTAGAGAGGCCAGATGGTCTCACTTTCCAAATGAAAACTTTCAGAGAGTCTTTAAACTAAGCAAAGATTTTATTAACATTGATGGCTGAATATAGTGTAATACACAGAGAAGATTAATTAGAAACCCTAATTAAATGTAACAGTGTAGAAGAACCAGAGCACTGTTTGGCATCAAACAGCTTTTTAAGATTCCTGTTGAAACCTGGAATCTTCAGCATGGTTGAGTTGCAAAGCAAACAACAGAAAAGCAGAAACAATGAGCTGTACTAAAAGGTGCCAAACTTGATTCTATATGCAATCATTTAGTGTATTTTTTTTATAGAATCATAAGAAAGAGGCCTGAAAGGAACCTTTAGAGGTCATCTAGTTCATCCCCCTACCCTAAGGCAAGATCAGCTATACCTAAATCACTCCTGACAGATGTTTGTCTAACCTGTTTTCATAAAGCTCCAATCATGGAGATTCCAAAGCATCCCTAGGCAATCTATTCTAGTGTTTAACTATCCTTGTTGTTTGAAAGTTTTTCCTAATGTCTAAGTCTAAATCACCATGGCTTCAATTTAAGCTTGTTATTTTTTGTCCTATTGACCAAGGGCATGGAGAAAAGTTTATTCCTTTCTTTTATACCAGGTGCCTTTTACAAATAAGATCATTCCTATTGTTTTGCTTCTATCTCCTCTTTCTTTGACCAAGTGATCCTGATTCTTTCAGTTTCTTTCTGTATATCATCCATTTAGATTTCTGATCATTTTCTTTTTCTTGATCAGGCCACATCTCTTAAATGTGGCATCCAAAACTGAACAGATCATTGTGGTGCATTCTTAGCAGTGCTGAGTAGAATGAAAATACCATATTACATGTTTTAGGGACAGCACTCCTTATACATAACACTTGTAATGTAGTAATAGTATTATGAGGCTTGCTTCTTTTCTAAGGCTTGGCTTTGTTGATTTGTGCTAAACTCACGTTCCTTTCCTGCAGAGCTCTTGCCTAGCCACTCATTTCCACCTTGTTCTTAATAAAAGTTGACTGAATATATCGAAGAAGGGATTTCTTTGCTGTTTTCCACTGCAGACAGTTTCAAAAAAGAACATTTATTTGCATGAGGACATTATCATATCTCCCAAGCAAACGAGGTGTCGGTTTTCTTCAGCCTCTTAAAGAAACTTATATCCGGAAAAAATGTTTTAGTTCTCAGACATACTGAGTGAAGAGTTTGAGGATTCAAACTTCACACATCACCTCTCCTTTTAAATTCCTCGCTTGTGTCTCTGTCATACAGCAGGAATTCGTGCAGTCCCTGGACAGTAATCGAAAAAGTGTTGCCACACTTTCACAACATCCTAACTTCTAGGGGGCTGTTGATGGGTTCACAGTGCTTCTGCTCTCCTCACATGGTGGTACCATCTTCCTGAAACTAGCATGGCTCTTCAAGGAGTGAACAGCATACTTAGGCTTTGCAGCTGCAGCTGCCCCCGCAGCCACTGGTGCAGAGAGCGACTTCCAGGACCCTCTTCCTGATTCCACCTGCAAACTGCAATTCCTCCTCCAACTCCCACGCAAGCTGCTGCAGTGAAGTGTTGTGGACAAACATGGGAAGGTGCATCTGGACCCCCACTGCCATGAAGTTTTGCTGAAGCAAATGTGTTTGTAGCTCACTGAAAAGGGGACAGATGTGCAGACTGAAGGAACTGTATCCCCCCAAATGCTGCAGTCCCAGCAAAAGAAGAAGAAAAAGTAGATGCTACTCTGGGAGCAGCAGTGATAGCAAGGACTAATGCTAATAAATGGGTATGGAGAGGGAGGAGAGGACGACTTATCACAGAAGCAAGGATAAGAGTGGAGAGCATTAATTATGGACTGCCCTGAAGTACTGACAGCACCCAAACTGCCTCTTTTAACAAGTTTCCCCTTCTGTAACTTCCCAGCATCAGCTGCATGCCACCCTTTCCCACCACCAGTGTGCAGCACATATGGCTGCCTCGCAAGAATCACACAAATCATCCAGTAAGTTCATTTTTATTAGTAGCTTCTGCTTAATTAAGGGATGTATCATGCTTCATCAATCAGCTTCTGTGCATTTGAGTTGGTCTCAGATGCTCTGCTGATTCAAACTCCAAGCAGATATGTTTCTTGCGCTGTAGGCAAGAGGCTAGTTAGCTTGACTTCGGGAAGCAAAGGGCAAAACCAGCACCCCTGATGTATCAGAAAGGTTTCATACAATAGCTATGGCAGTAGTGGATCTACAATGACTTACTGCAACAATGCACTGAAAGCTTGGTGGGCAAAGCTAATGTAAGTAAAAGATTAGTATTGGACAAAGGAAAGTAGACTGAAAGCTGTTGTCTGTTTATGAATGTAAACCTTTTTCACCTTTCAATTTTTTAAAGAAACCTGTTAAAATATCTTCTGGAGTCACAGCAGGTTTACAGGGGTGCAATGCAGATCTATATAAGAAATTCCTGCGGGGACTCTAATCAGGCAAGTATGTCTAACACAGCACAGCGCAGTGCCAAACAGAGATGATCTGGACACAGTATAGCTCTGTTTACCAGGATGGACGTACAAGTTTACAGAAGAATATACATACTTAAAGGTGCTGAATCTAGCTAGCTTGGAGCTGGCTTGGGATCTCTTCATGGTGCTGCACAATATGTAATTACACATAATTGCATTCACTGGTTTCACTTAGTGATAAAAAAGACTAGCTGTGTACTGCCAGTCCATTACTGGCTCCTGAATAATGCTCATAACAGCAACTCAGTGAATTTCTTTTTATTTGCTTAGTAACATTAAAGATATAATTGGTCAGATAAAAGCTTTGCAGTTTAGCTCTTCCATTGGAACCTCTTTCATGGCCTCAGATATACTTTTCCTGGATTCTTCCTGTTCAGGAAAGGTTAATTCTGATAAATTATACCAAACCCTACAGTAGTTTTGCCGTTGAAAGATTCATTAAGCAGTGGGACCCACCAAAACCCAATTCACTTACAGCCAAAATCAAATTTGATTTCAGTCCTCTGAGGTGAAAAGATAGTGCATTAACCCATCAGGTTATCTAACCCCTAAATACATCTTTTCAATAAATCGTTAAATAAATCTAAGTAACACTATAACATACATGTAAGCTACATCCTCTAAAATACACAGGTCATAATTTTCCTCTGCAATTTTCATGGTAGCTTATCCTTTACACATTTTATTATTAATTTTTATGATAGCTATTAAAGGCCTTCAGATGCTCTATGGATTGCTTGCGAAATAGTGTATGTACAGTATATATGGTTTTTAATAGTGCAATTAAGGTAGATCCAACAGCTCTACTATATTATTATATATATCGCTACAATTAATACATTGTAAATGCTGCAAAGGGTACATATGAATTTTACAACTGCAATGTATATATCAGGGCAAGTATATCTTATTTTTTAATATATTCAGCAGAAAGTAGGAAAAAAAATTGATTTCTCAAGATGCCTCTCACCCATGTTTCTGGTTCTTGCAAATTCATAAGTTCAGCCCAGCCAAATTGAGGACAGGTGTTTGGTTACTAGCATCACTAATCCTGACCCAGGATGGGTGATATCCTGTCCTTTTGTCATTCTGCAATATAATACTAAGAGTTAGTGACTCTGGAAAGTAATGCTAACATGTGTTAGTGCCAGAAACTATTACTCACTTGTGGTGAGAAGTCACTTGCAAAATTTACATATTCTGTGTAGGATGCAATAGGGACAGAGAACCACACTAAGTTTTGTAGACATCTTCTGTGTAAAGCTCTTCTGGAAAGTGACTACTCCAATGAAATTTATTTTCAAGGAAATAAATTCTGTGAACCAGATGATGTGCAGCTGTTAAGTTCTGCCCTCTGTTAGGTAGAATCCAGGCAATGCAAATGTTGGTCACAAAGGCTAGCAAAGGAACAGTGATGATCCTGTTTATTGCCTGATGTTCATAAATTAGTGACAAACAATGTATCATCATTCCAGGGTTTGTTTTGATTTGTTGTATTACCCCTAAAGCTACAAAACTTTCTTGGAAAAGCAGATCAAGCCGTTTCTGAGCTTTTCTACAAATCTCTGTAAGTAGATTTCCTAATGGCCATGAATTTTTGGACATTCCTAGTCAACTGATATTTCTGCACGAAAAGCAAACTTCTGTGAAACTATTATTTTATCTAGGGTTCTTTTGTGCCCTAAAGCTCAAGAGCAACAGACCTGTGCTTTTCAAACTATACTAAAGAAAACAAAAGAAAATGACGAATATCGACACAGCCTTTGTTCTTTCATCATCTGTCAGTTACAATACTAAGTTGTTTAATAGTCCTTAGGGGTAATTTTGCACTATTATAGTCTTGGGCTGAGGGTATTTCACAGAATCGCAGAATGGCTGAAGCTGGAAGAGACCTTTGGAGATCATCTAGTCCAACCCCCATGCTCTAGCAGGATCACCTAGAGCGCATTGCCCATGACTGTGTCTAGACCACTTTCGAGTATCTCCAAGCAAGGAGACTCCACAACCTCTCTGGGCAACCTGTTCCAGTACTCAGTCACCCTCACAGTAAAATTTTCCCGTATGTTAAGATGGAACTTCCCATGTTCCAGTTTGTGTCTGTTGCTTCTTGTCTTATCACTGGGCCTGTGCTCTTTACACCCTCCCTTCAGATACTTATATGCATGGATAAAATTCCCCCCCCTCCCCCCCGTCTTCTCTTCTCCAGGCTGAACAGTCCCAGCTCTCTCAGCCTTTCCTCATATGAGAGATGCTCTTTTGGTATTTCCCAAAGATCTATGATGAGAAGGGAGTCTTCAGATAAGCTCCTCACACATACAAGAAAGTAAAGATTTAATTTCTGCCTTAGCCTAATTCCTTACTACCTCCTATCCTTGAGGTGAAGGGAGAGAAGAGAAATCAGACTGCAAACTGAGTAAGATAGCCCCAAGTAATTCATATAATTTCCTTCCATCTCTGTGATTCCCTTATCACAGTGGGCTTGTGAAAATATCTATGGGAATTTGTTGGTAATCCTGCTCCAGTAGAGTCAGGTTGCTGGGAGGTCGTTTAAGTTACTATGGCATCACAAGGCTTTCATACAGACTATTCTGACCTTGCATGAATCTCTTGGGAGAGCCACCAGTTTTGGGATTGGATCAGAAAAAAGGAGGTGCTGTACTGACAGCATGGAATAGAAATTCTGTGGAGAATTTTTTCCCTTAGACCCATCCTGCATTTGTCCACTGAAGCCCCACCCCATTACTTGATTGATTTACTTATACTTTTATACAAACACACGCTCAAGACAAAACTACAGCTCTTGGAGGGGTTCCCCACAAATGTTGAGGGCACTCTGATTTTGATCAGGTTTGGGACCTGAAATATATCTGTCCTTCATCAACAATAGATGTATACAGAGGGTAAGTGGTGAGAGCTTTCGAGTGGCAGATTCATAATAATGGTTCTCTGATGAATTTACTAAATTGGCCACTGGAGCCACAGTTTGGCATCTGAACTTGAAAAGTTCTTTTGAAATCTGGAAATGCTTAATTCACTTGTCAGAGATTAGTAGGTAAACTTAGCAGAGGAATCATTCATTTAGTCTTAATGCATATTAAGGCTTTTCTTTTCAAGGCCTTTGTTTTTCATTATGGGGTGATTAAGCCTTTCTGCTGAAATACTACTCAAATAATTCAGGGAAAAGGGAAAACCCCTTGCATCAAGGGCATGTTCCCAAAAAACTGACTGATGTGTATTTTGCCAGGGAATCATGCTCGACATATAGGGATGGAGAACAAGTCTCCATAATCTATGACTTACTAGCTATTTCTAAGTGATTCTGGCTGTGTCAATAAATTTGTTCACAGCTCTAATTGTGTTAATGAATTGAACATAATTAAACTTACAGCATGTCACAAGCTTCCTCTGGCAACTCTAGTAGGTTTCTTAAGTAACAGCTCAGGATAGGGAGGAGTGACTTCATCAGCAACCATCAGTGCTGCTTAAATCCCCTTGCACTTCCATGGAAACAAACTAAAACTCAGCTGAATTCCAAAATTCATCTTAAAACCTACCTCTCTTATGTTTACAACATAAAAGTGGGAATACGTAAAATGTACTTATCTTAAAATAGATTAAATCAGAGTGTTTCATTCTTTTTTTTCATTTATCTAGGATGTTACATAACTTTTTCTACATATATATACATCTAAGAGTGACAGATCCTGCCATCTATCTCCACTGAGGTTTTGGGAGTCAGCCTCAGTTTGGCTACCCTACTTCCTAAGGATTTAAAGAATTTTAATTAACAGACTTTACAGGCTATTTCATTTGTCTTGCATATCCCTGTGTTTGGTCAAACCTCAGACAATGGAAATGTTATATATCCTTCATCCCAGAATTTGTATCTCCTCTTTGCTGCACATAGAAATCTTTTACAGACAAAAACTAGGCAGTATTAATAAATAGGAAAATATGACTACTTTTCTAAATTATACTGTCACTTAAAATATACCCTTAAACTTGTATCTTAGATTAGCCATTATACTCCTGTTTATTTTCATGTTAACACTGTTATCTTACAGCATACACAGCATATGCTATTTTTAATTTAAAACGTAATCATAAAGTGGTGGCTATTCACTCTTTACTGGTAACAGTCCCATTTGTTGAAGGACCTATACAGGAGCTGTAGTCCCAGCTGAAAAAGGCTGACAGCCTATACGTCTTGTTTTTTAATAAATAGGTTATTGCTATAAAAATACTGATTCTGTTTCTGTGTTTTTATAAGTAGCACAAAGCCTTGTAGGAATTACTGATGGTGTGGAACTCGATCAGGTGCACACAGCATGATGCCTGCACTGTTTTTGCAATGCAGCTTTGAAAGAAACTCCAGCAAACTAGCCATTCTGATGCAGCAGTAGATAAAAATATGGAACAAATAAAATGATCTAGGGGAAATGTTGCCTCTAGCACAAATGACTGAATTTCATTAATATCCATGTGGTTATCTGCAGACCACAAAAAATACATTTCCATATATTAGCTAACACAGATACCTCTGTGCAATACAGCACTTAGGCTATATAGACATGCACAAAGTATTTTATAATTAAACTAGCCTGTGTCAGGTTGCTAAAGCTTTTTTTTTTTTTTTTTTTTTTCCTGTACCTTCATATCCTAGAGATACAAACAAACTATAGGGCTCCAGACAGCTTACCTCTTTAAAAGGTACTTTTTTAGAGGTTTTTTTTTTTTTTTTTTCAGCTATAAGCTGAGGGTGAGCCTTATTTTCAGCATGTAACTTAATAAAAATTTTGTGATGATCTTCAACACAAAGAATTTTTGGTTTGAATATTTTCATTACTAAACCATGTTATACTGACTAAATACTAGTGAACTCCCAATGCAACTTAGCCTTTTTTTCACTACCAGGAGAAGGTTGGGTAACATCTTAAGTGAGCAGATAAGCCCAACACAATCAAACTTGTAGGATATACACGTATCATGTATGTGTCAGAGACATTCATGCGATAAATTACACAGACCATGTGGCAAATTGCTGTTTGCGCTTTTGACTGCCTCATCTACCCTCTGCTTACTAATCCATCTCCACTGGGACTGCTTCTATCATTTAAAAGATCTGATCAAAATCAAATAGCTCCCTTAAAAAACCAAAACCCTCAGACCTGCCACTATACATAAAGCAGGTTTGTCTAACCATAGTAAACGCTGGTTATGTCAGCAACCTCCAGCTAACTCATTTCACATAGTTTTAAAAGGCTGCAAATGGCAAAAATAGTGGAACAATATATGTAAAGGATTTCCCACAGTTCTTAATAGAGATCTCACTGCCTCTGGAAAAAATCTACATGATGGAACTAACAGATGAGGTCCATCTTCCAGTATATGCCAGGCTCCAGCCTCTCCAGTATTGGTGGCTAATAGTAGCAAAAATATGTAGTATTCAAAGAAAAGAAAAAAAAAAAAAAAGGGAAAATCGACACATCCCCACTCTAGCCAGAAATATTCTGAGAGTTCTCAAAGTCCTAAGGAGAAAAAGTAATCTGACATTAGATGCAAAACTGAGACTAATAAACTAATTTCACATAGTTAGATTAATATGCAAGCCATTACTAAGAATAGTTTTGTATATTGTGTTTATACCTAAAATACTCAGATCTTTCTTACAAGAAGCAAAGAAGAATAAAGGGCTTTATAATACTAAAAGTAATTCCTGTGACTGATAGCATTGCATTTAACTCTCATTCTGACATTGGCATTTTCCCTTGAATAAAGCAAAGCAATATCTTCTTCTTGCTGAACATGGTATTAGTACCTCAGAATTGCACTGCTCTGGAGCCCAGAATTAACTAAAGATCAAAGTTAGAATTGGACAATATATTAAGATCATAAACTGGAGCTCTAACATTCTGGAGGGGAAAGATTCTCAGCTTTCTAATGGAAACAGAATTTTGTGTATGTATTTGGTAGGTCCTGAGGGAACAAACTTGAGCATCAGCATAAACTAAGTACAGAAAAGGTTATTTACGTACAGTCCGTCTCTTTTCCTTCTGTTCCTTCATTCACAACTGGAGTTCCTGAGTGCACTGGTAATGGTGCCACAGGTAATAACACCACCAATAATGAGCGCAGACTGATTTCCGTGAGCTTCAGATCAGGCCCTAAATTATTGTAGCTGGTAATTGCTCTTTAGAAAGAGAACCAGAGGAACTTCACTCATGTTAGTTCTGGGTCCCTTCTGTTGCTTCTCTCTGCCTACTACTCCATTTAATCAAGTTCAGTGGACTGGGAACCTCTGGCTCAAGAACTCACACTGACACCAAGGATATCGGTAGACATACAGTAGTTATTCCAGAAATATGCGTGTCTGTAAGAAAAAGCTACATATAGGCCAATGCCAAATATGAGGAGGAACAGCCTTTCCCAAAATATACAATTTCCTTCAGAAAACAGAACACAGACAAAGAAATCCACTCCTTTGGCTTCTCCTGAGGATTTTCCACCCTGCTAATAATCTTCTAGACATTGTTTCAAGCTGGACTCCTGTTTAAGGTGTGGTAAGGTGTAGGTTAAGATAGTAGCTACAGTAGAGATGTCAGTACATGAATGAAGCTGCTGTATAAAGCAGGCAGAGACTTTCTGTGTGTGGATAAAGACTCTAAAGATTAGACCATAAATGTGAAACTGAGGGGAGATTGTCTGGCATAATGACCCCATTTGTCTGGTGAGACCAAGGGAAATATCACAAATTAGACAAGCAGTCAATAACATTCAGATTTCCAAGAAGACAATATAGAATGGAAACCTCAGACTCATTTAATTGTGTCATTGGAAGGTTTCTTTCTGTTACTAACTACACCAGTGCTTCTTACAGTTTTGTAAAAGATACTCTTAATTTGATTGTGACTGTTTTTCTAAAAAGAAGAGAAAGTATCTTCATTAATTTTTCATGAAAACTATTATGTATGGAGTAGCTCATTCTGAAAGAACTGTGGTATTTCCAGAGTCAATACCTGAGAGGTTAATACCACTTCATGGAAACAAAGGTTGAAAGGTCTGAAGGTACATAGTAAAAGCCTGAGGATGAGGTTAATGGTTTGCAGTGATCAGTCGAGTGGATGAACCAGAAGGAATGAAGAATTTTAGAAGGGTGCATTGAAGTGCAACAGGGACTAATGGAATGAAAATAAGAAATGGAAAATTTAGGCTAGGCACATCGGGAGAAAGTAGTTTTTTGGCAAAATCTAGTAGATGTCCAAGCAGCCTCCGAAAAGATCAGTTGGAATCTCTGTCCTTTGAAATGGTTAAAATGAGTCTAGGTGAAATAGAATAGACCATGGTGGCAAGAATTATGTCAGGCTGAGTGTCTAGATAGAGGTCTCAACCCTATGGCCTCCTGGTTTCATCTTCCCATTCCACTGGTCTTTGACTCCAAGGGAAGCACCACAATGCAAATGCAAAGAGCAGAAATAAATAGGGAAGGAACAAAGGAAAAAAAAATCTATGTAAATCTAGATTCTTTTTCCCTTCACTATTTTTTTCTGCTCTTTCCACCTACATTCTGCCACTGAAAACCATATACTAATGAGTAGGATGCTTGTGAATGCTTAACTAATGCTGTTGCTAACACTGCCTGATAGTGTAACTTATTAAGAGTAGATGACCTGTGTTCAGGCACACACAGTGTATTGGCTAAGAATGAATCCAGCTATACACTGAGGTTGCAAATATTGGGGTATGACTGAAAGAACTGAAACTATTTTGAGCCTGGCACAGGGGTAGAAACTGAACAGATGAGGAAGGAGGGACTATTCCTTAGCCGATGGCTCTTTAGTTTTTCAGTGGTTTCACATGCGATCACATGCAGGAGAATTTATTCTTTTGGTAAATGAGGAAAAGGTTTCTTTGGGCTAAGAGCTGTTGATTATATCAGCAGAGACGAACGCTAAAGATACATTCCCAAGGTGCATGTACCACTGCACACAAATGTGTGGAAGCTGTTGAGGAAAACTTGTCACTGGTTGTTTCAGAAAGGAGCCTTACAGGAAATATGTAGAAAAGGTAGAAGAATCAGCAGCAGCACACCTCAGAGAGCAGACTAAACAGGTTCAAACAATAGCCTGGAATGGGGGGGCGGAAAAAAAAAAAGAAAAAAAAGTCAAAATGGAGTAACCGGGGAATAATGGTACTACTATCAAAGTCAGTTGTTAGAGACAGTAAACAAGAAGTTTAAGAAAAAAAAGGTGTAGGACCAGGAGATCCAAGAGCAAAGATATCTGGAGGTGGAGAAATAGAAAAATTATACCACTATAACTTGCTTATAGCTGCATTGGACTAAATTATTATTCTTTCTTCCTTTTTTTTCTTTTTTCCTATTTTCACTCTTTCATATATTTTCACTTTTTTCAGTACGTAGTGCCCCAAAAGCTACCGTCACATACAGACTTCAGAGTCCAACTATCTTCACTGCATATGGGTATGAATCATGAACATGAATATATTTTACTGGCTAATATTAAAAGCTGTCATGTACAATTCTGTCAAGATTTTCTTGTTTTGAAATCAACATAGCTGTACAACAGTGATCATGCCGGCTAAACTTGGGGGAGTTCATGGTCTATGTGGTTGGTTTGATTTCTGCTTCTGCTGAGAAGAGAGTCAGATGGTGAGTTTGAACTGATATGATGTTAGAAAACATACGGAAGCCTGATGCTTGGGCATTTTCATAGCTGCCTGCAGGATTTTGATACTCGATTTTTTGAACATCTTCTCTTTAGTAATTGAATGTCTGATGCCACAGCTATTTTGATATCAATATACTCAGCCACCTGATATATTAATAGTGGCAGTATGAAGTCAACTATAATTCTTGATTCCAGTCACTAAAATTCCCTATTGGAATCTGTGGACAGTTGTGTGGTTCAAAGTGTCATTAAAGGATTGCAGAAGTCTTGTATGGTTTTTTTCATGTTGAAAAAGAATCAAACGCCAGTAAATCAGTCAAGTGATTTATATTATTAGATCAAAATTAGGAATTATTATAAAAACAAATTATATTTTATTAGCTTGCAAATATACACTTTTATGGCAATATCACCCATCTTAATTTCAAATGATCATACTTGATCTGATATTGACTACATTATTATTACACAGGAATTAATAGTATCTCATTGCTTTTAGGGAATTGTCTGATTGCTGCTATATATCCTGTTGTATTTTGACAACAGAAACATCCCCAGCTTGTCTGTGATTATGGAAGGAGAATAACAGTAATTGTTATTGCATAAATACCAGCCTTTCTGCACCTAAGATTAGTTATCCTTTATACTTCTGTTCAGGAAGGATCTTTTCCTAGAGATTGGTGATTATCCTTCAACTTAGGAATTATTATCTCCTACCTTTATGGAACCGAACGCACATCAGAAATGAACCTGACACCACTCTGCTCTTGAATGATCTTCCTCAATTATTTTAAGAATGAGGTCTAACACTAGAAAAAATATAAATTATAGAATTCCCCCACTCCCAGGTTTACTTTGATTCTGTGCAAATTTGCCAGAATGAAAAGATTACATCTTTAAAGTAATCAAGTAAAAAAAAAGTACATTGAGGTTTTTTAAATTAAAATATTTCTTTTGACGAAGGGATTAGTCTAAGTTTGCACACTCAGTGTAATTAGTGCATATGGTCCAGCTGTGAAGAAATAGCTGAGGACTTCTAACTTATTATTAATTAGGCTCATTAAAATGCAAGTAAGAGAACGATGCCTAGATAAACAATACCTTATGTCATAAAGTCATTACTTGACAAGAGCTAGTCTTGCTAACAGAAGTCATTACTGTTATTTTAAAGGAGCTTTTTTTTTTAGACTCCATGGGTGCCAGTTAACTACTTTTGACTGACATCAAGGACAGACATGCAAAGCTGTAAGGAGCCAGCCGTACAGCACAGCAATTCTTTTCACATCATTTCAAAATATGTCTGGTTGAGGTCAAAGGTTGACAACCAAATGACAGGCCTTCTTCAATTGCTGTGGTGTCACAGCGGGAGTGTGTCAGGGAAATTTTCCTGGGCCCCTCTGTGAATTTTTACATGTTCACATTTCTTTCCTTGTCTTGTAAGTGGGACAGGATTGGCAGATTTGTGATTAACACCTCAGAAGGAGAAGTGTAGACACCATCCCAAGTTGGGAGCTCATGGTAACTGCAGCTAATAATCAGAAGGTTCTCCTTCCACATTAGCAGAGCACAAAAGACCAGCATTTTATTTGTATTCATTTATATCAGAAAAGGGATTTGAGATTAACTGGCATTTTAGCTGTGATCATTGATATGACTTACTGCATTTCTCACTATCAGGACTTCTCCTTGTTATATTAGTGTAATGAAAAGCATCTTCTAGACAAACAAGGAAAAAAGAAAGATCTTTATTACTAGTTTTCAAAACAGCAAACACCAAACTGTTTTTCCGAATTTTAGAACTATTTCCCTCTCTTCAAAGTCCATGCATGCTCACTTATAAATCACTCTAAAGACACAGCCTCCAGTAAAAATGTACCAATTGACAGGTGCTGAAATGAATGTCTACCTTTAACACAGGGTCAATTGATAAGTGTCTGACCTAGACTTTTGACTGACATAAAGGGCTGTCAGGCAGGTGCATCATTATAAGTGGTGACTAAGCACTGAAAATGTTTGAGTCATTGGTATGTTTGGTACAATAACTTGTGATAGGAAGAAGATGTGAAAACCAGATTACAAGAAAATAAGAATGCAAGCAATGTAATTTGACTGGGATTTAGACAATTAAAGATTGATGCAATAAAGCCTTCCCATTGTCTCTTTACCATCCCTTTAAATCATTCTGTCTGGTGAATAAATCAAAAAGGATGTCTTGAGTAGACCTGAGAACCAGTGTAGGTGCAAAAGTACCTCCTTATCTTGCTCCATCTCAGAGAATCTGTATGCTTTGTACCACCCCTGCTCCCCATTTTCATCAGCAATATGTTTGTTTGGAAAGCAAGGTATGGTTGCGCCCTCAGGACTATTTTTCATTGAGTACTTGTATTATACATCTTACTAACCAAACACATCCGTGGCTAGATGTAGGAAAAGTTATTTCACCTCTAGAAGTGATATATGATATGGAACTGTAGGCAAGCACAGAAATGCCTAGGAGATACAACGAATTAAGCATTGAGAGAGATCAGTAGATCTTCAGATATATATCTGTCATTGAAATTGATTATTACAAACCCAACACTTTGAAACTCTTAAGAAGGAGATGCCTCCTATGAGCAGGCAGTCACCATCCAGATGTGAATCTATTCCCCTTCATGGCTGGAAGAACGGATACCCATATCCTTTAAGCAGATGCAGAAATACCACCGAAGTCAGTTACTGTCTTTGACCACACCCTAAACTCACAAGAGTTGTGAGCTGTGCTACATACAAATAGCAAAAACAGCTTGGCTCTAACTACTGGCAACTTTTATGAACTCAGATATCCTGTCCCTATTTTATGATATCTGTTTTACCTTCATAAGAATGGGAAGACTTCAAAACCAAGCAAGACCATCTTTGCTCCTTCTTCCCGTGTTTTTTCTTTAAGCACAGAAGGCAAACAGTGGTAGGACAGAACAGATAATGCAGTCCTGGATAATGTATTATATGTTTGTAAAGTAAAGTATGATAAGAATCATAGAGTATGATATGTTTGAACACAGGAGTGAAGATTTGAGTTAGACCTCAAGATATCACCAAGATTTTGCAATTAGGGCAAATCAAGAAAAATTATACTCAAACCATATGATAAATATTTGTGATTAAATTCTAAGGACATGAGGGCTTATGAAAAGACCAAAAGTCTTAATAGGATACACTTTAACTGCTCATCTTTTCTTCAGTCCAACTTTTAGCCATCTCCCCATTGCCTGTAGGGTAAGAAATAAGGCATGTACAAAAGTAAAAAAAAAAACAAAAAAACCACACATTCATGCTCATGAATCTAGGAAGATCTGATGAAATTAGCAGTTACCAATATGTGTGCTCTTGTTCAAGATAGTCCAAAATTTGATCAGATAAACTTACCCAGTCTCTGCTGGACAATGACTGCACACAACATGGGGTAACCTACAAAAATCCATGGTTCAAACAATTAAAGGCTCTGTAAGTCCTATAGGTCAAACCTGTATGTTAGCAGAGCACAGCCAGTAGATCAAAGATTTGGGATAGTGGATGGCCAAATCTGTTCTGGCATCCAGGACTTTGTTTCCACACGCAGAGGCACATGTGTGTGTGTGTGAGTGTGTGTATAAAAATACACATTCCCAGCTTGCTGCAGCAAATCAAATAATGTGCATTGAAATAATATGATAATTTAAATCACCTGTAGTCTACCATATTTCTGAATGTATTAATTGCTCAAAATAATCCCCCTGAGATTAGCTTGTAATGCATAGCTAACTGTTTACATGAAGAGTTTAATGTAAGCATTGGATAGTAAAATCAGAGTGCATTGATTAGCTTTAACGTGATGAGTCTGTTGTATGGCATTACTTTTCCTGTCTGAAGGGAAGACAGTGAGTCAGAGTCCAGTTGTGAGAACACTGTTTTACAGAGTAAAAATTCTGCTTTCTATGAATATTTCACTATACTCACTCAAAGTAAGTTGCTTGCAGACATAATGTAATTCATAAGCTAATCTGAGCAAATACGCACACAGGTAAAGGGTTTTTTTAATGAAAATGTCCATTTTCAAAATATTTTTGTCTTCACCTAGATGTAGTATTACTCCACTGTTGTAATTCTTCTAAAGATTCTTTAAATGGCTTTAAGATGCATTTACGCTTATCACTGGAGAATGATTAAGAAAAAGAAACTTTAGAATGCGAAGCGCCAACTTCCTTGCACACAACAGATATGCACAGTACATATATGACCAAAGGATAGCACAGTAACAACAGAAGAAACATGGGTCATCCCCAGTGTGGCAAGAGCTTGCAAGGCTTAAATCTCAGCTTGTTTTCATCATTCAGTTATGCATTTGTTATTGTTAGCAGTAGTCTTGGAAATACTTCAGCAAATACCTTCCTCTCAATTTTAAACAGCCAGTAAAAAGAAGTGTAACAAAGGAGCTATGACAAGTTCCCAATGAACAAATGCCAGCTTAATTAAAAATAGCAGTGCTGTGGAAAATGTGTGATGGGAGGCTAGAACAGCTTCATCAGAAACTTCCACAATACAGTTATCTACAAATTAAAATACTGTCTAACTGTACTTTTCAGCTGACATCTGAGTGCTGCTCTTGGTAAGCTAAAATGCACTTGTATTTTATCTGTCTATTGACTACGACTTTGGAGTTTTTACTGATGCAAAGTAGATGTTTCTATCACATGTAAGTATGTGGGGTGAGGGTAGTGGGAAGGTTTGCTGCAAATGAAGTTTTTCTTCAATTAAAGGGCTTTTGCGCTGTGCCTCTTGCAGCACGCAGAAGATTGCTTACCCTCCATTGCGATGCTGTGAGCATCCTTAGAGTGCCTCCATGACCTTCCCTCTCCCTCCCCAGCACACACTGACACATCTAGCCTAAATTTGCGTCTCGCATCACCTCAGGATACTCATGGCTAATTTCATTATTTTGGAGAGAAAATGCAAATGAAGCCAGACAGCTGGTGCTTTCCTTGTGGCTAGGAGTGATGGAGGGGCCTGAGGCCTACCTCATCAGAGGCTCTAATACCCTTTTGCTTAGACAGGCCCTGGCGGGAAGAGAGCAGGGAGGCTGCTAGAGCAGCGGGAACAGATGGCAAGAAAGGTAAAAAGATGGAGAAGCAAGGCTAGCTTTAGTTATTCAGAGGAAGTTGTAGTGTCATTACCTGTAGACTGATAGAGTGTTACAGGACGATGCTGTATCTTTCAGATTCCTTGACTTTTCAATTTTATAATTCACTAGAGATTTGAGAGTCACTCACTGACTACATATTGCGTAGAGTCTTTAAATTCAGGATATTTCAGCATCTCCTAATTCTACTTTAAAACAGCAAGGCCCTTGGTTATCTATTAACTCCAGCCAATTGACTGCTAGCTCTTAGTTGTAAGGCTGTAATTCTAACTCCAGCAGTTTCGAAAAAATTTTTTGAAATTGCCTTTCAGGAGTAGGTAAAGATTAATTTTTTTTCTCAATATACAAGAGAGGGAGAGATTTTAAATTGATTTCTCCAATTATTCATGGGAGAAGGAAGGGTAAACAAAATCATGCCTGTAAAAATCTGTCAAAACATCATCTGATAAAGCACCTTTACAAAAGGTATGTAAGAGTAATGCCACTCAACACAAACCACTGAGCATTTCAGAGCAGTTTAGACTAGCTTGTAAGAATACATTTCATGGAAATGTTTTTTGACATCTAAAAAGGTAACAAGACCAGGGGCATCTCAGTTGGTAAGAGTTTCTATATTACTATTTTATTATTATTATTTTTAGTGTTGTTGTTGTTCATGGTGAAGTCTGAAATCTTCTTTTATTCGACATACCTGCAGGCAAATAGCAGATGTAGAATTTTTTAATACATTAATTGGAGAGGTAGGTATTTTCAAGGAAGTAGGTATATCTCTCTCTCTGTGGGAGGTATAAGCAGATCTTTTTAACAAAAAAAAGGAGAAAAACAGATTTGAAGGTGTTATGGTGAATAAATATTTTCAAGCATTAAGTGGGAGCTGGAAGAGTCAAGCGAACTAACATCTTACACATATATAACCCTTTCCCTGAAGAATTTTATCAAATTAATTAACAGAGCTTCATAACCATTTTGTGTTAAAAAACCCTCTATATCCACAACAGAGATCTCTTAGACCCCTGTAAGGGTGAGGCGGGGGCACTGCCTGGACTCCCGGCAGGGATGGATACACAAACACAAGGCATACGATGGTCGATATGGAGCATTTATATTACCTCTGCGTCTGAACGGGGGTTCCCCAGTGTTTTCCCGGTCGAGGCAATAATGGAGCGGGGGATCCCTGGCACCGCTGAGCGTCGGTCCAGGGTGAGGAACGCTGCGGGGGGCACTAGATGAAGTTTTTACGTACCATACACATGCGCAGTAAGCATGTTGAGCTCATTGTTATTCCCGATTCAAAGCCCAGGTGCAGCGTCACCCTGGCACAGGCTGAACCACGTGACTATGGGTCAACATGCCCTGTTGATGCTCCTTTTCCCACAGAACGGTCTGGCTAGCTTCCATCGTCTATCTCCTCGACATTCTTCCGCACTTTCCCATACAACCCCACTATTCAATAATTATTCAGATGATCTGGCTAGAAATTGTAATACATTGATTGTATACAAAAGCTAATCTCTGATCCATTACATGATTAAGCAGAAGGTCAGTATTATCACTAAAGCAGGTTCATAGACTTTAAGGGAGATAACTAGTGTTCTGCTAACAGTCTGGTAACAAAAGTCATAGCATAGGATTCAGGAGACTGGATTCCCAGTACTTTTTAGATACAGATCTGAAGCGAAACTGCTGCCATAAATCTTGTGGTTTTCAGTTCAGAAATATCAAAAAAAAATACAACTTTTAGATTCCTTTTTGTACAATGTGCAAAGGACTATCAAGGACTGTTCCTGGGGAACTCTCCCACTCCTTTCCCTCAGTCTTCTCCAACCCTCAGTGACATTTGTGCAAAGCCAGCTTTCCATCCACCCATTCTTCCATCGTTCTTCCATCCATATTACTCTTCCATCTCTCCCATGTGACTACTCTTAATCATGTGGATCATGTGCCTCCCCTACTCCTCCAATTTTCCTTTTCTAATTCTTTTCATAGGCGGTTATCTGAGACTTTTCCATCTTTTCTTCCCTTCAGCTGCCAATGCTGACAGGTACATGGGGTCCTTCTTCTGATGTTACCTCTGCAGTTCCTCCATCATATGTTGCACGTCCCGTATATGTGAATGGCTGCTTCTCCTCCACTGCAAGCTTTCCACTCTTTCTCTTTTTTCAAACAAGACCTTTGGTTAACCTTCTTCCCCTCCTCAGCCCCCATGTAATTCTGTGTTGCCACCAGTTGCTTCACTGGGCTCCTCTCCTTAATATTCCTCTCTGATTTTGACTTGAGGCCTCTTTGCGCTTCTCCTCACCTTCCCCCTCTCACACTTAAGTATCCATGCTGAAGAGTCAGCTGAATGTCAGCTGCATATTTGCCTGTCTTGACATCTTCCATTTGTATTTGTCCTGCAACCTTATTTTAACCCCGCTACCCTTTCTCCTGCAAAAAAGGGCTCCCCATTTTACTTGTCCTATGCTAAATATTGTTCCTCTCCTCTGGTGTCTTCGCTGCCAAATCTCATCTCTCTGACTTGATGCCCTTCAGCATTGTCTATCAGCCTAGGATCTTGCCAAGACTTCCAGTCCACTAGCTTTGTCATATTCTCCTCTTACATCCCTAAGCACACTACCTGGGAATTCTCTTTATTGTTGCCTACCTTTTGCAGCTTTGGCTCTTGGTCACCACAGCCTTTTTCTCTACACTTTTCCTCTGAATCCTGCAATCCTCTATGCTAAAGCTTATAAATCTGTCATATATTGTCCAAATTAAAATCTTGAAGTCTATGATTTCCCTTCACATTTGTTTAATAGTAGCTTAAATTTAGTGTGAAGGAAAACAAACTTTTATTATGTCTTCCTACACAGACTTCCTTGCTTCCTCCTATTCACTGTAATCAGTTATTCTCGTGCATATCTTGGGCATTATCATCTTCAACACTGCATAGAGAGGAGCCTGCGTCTAAATCTTGGAGACATTACTATGTAACATCTCCATGATATAGATTTTCATTTCCACCAATATAAGTATAACTCTCAGGCAGAATCCCCTCACTTCACATCCTGGTTATTGCTATGTCCTTTTCTCTGGCTTTTACAAATATAATCTTGTTCTCCTCACAGCTGTTTTGAATGCTGCTGCAAAGACTTTTCTCTAGTCCTATCACTTTGACCATGCTAAATTTTCTTTCAATTAGTTCACTGATTTCCCTTCTCTGTTTTGTCAGATGCATCACTTATCCTCTCTTCCAAAATCTCTCCAGAAATTATTTATTATTTCCTGGTAGGTAGAAAGCTCATTTTCATATCTGACAAGGTCAGACTGCTAGCCCTCATTACATACTCATATTTTCAGTCACATGTGTGCTTTTTCCACTGTTGTTCCTCCTACTTGAGAGGAAGTCCTTGATAGACTCCATAAAGCTATTTCATTGTCTTTAAATTTCTCATTTGCTATGTATGCAACAGCAGCAACAGAAACACAGTGACTAGGTTTTGGATGTATGTACATTGCAACCTACCACGCAGGCTGAAGATGTGTCATTTTTTAGGTTGTACTTCCCTTTCGCTTTGTCTGTATTCACATTCTGCACTATTTCTTATTTTGAAATTGTGTAAAAGCTGGGGGCAGGCTGCCTTTTGGTCCACATGTTCTTATGTAGTACAACAGGTTTTAAGCAATGACCAGCTTCTACAAGCTATGTTAATATAAAAAGCCCAATAACACCAAAAAAGAGAGCACAGAGAAAGATGCAATTGTGAGCATGCATCTGTTGACAGAAGAAAAAAAATGTCAGCAAAAGCCAGACTTTAAGAATCCATGGTGTAGGCCATAGTGATGAAGCACTCGAGCCATTTCCTATGCATGATTTGATGTACTGAACACCTCTTAAGAATATCTCTTAATTCAGGCTCCAGGCAGTGGGAGGAGTATTCAGTTGATCTGACAGTCCTATATACTGGATTCAGCCAAAAGTTGTGATGTTGAGCATTGGAAGACCTGATTTCTATAGCCAGTGTCCCTGTAGAAAAAGGGGTTCAGTATTAGAGTGGCTAAGTGGATAGAGTGTTTGCTGAGAGACAGAAAGGTATGGTGTAATGTTCTTTTCACTAGCTTTTCATACCCCCACCAGCTATTCTAGGTGGGTTACTCTCCACCTACCCTACTAACTATACTGTCCTTTAATTGAAACAATTCCAAGTCTCCTTGGGGAAAGGAAGAAGATTTTCTAGCTTAGGGAGCAGGCTATTCAACAGGAAAAGGGTCAGCCTTGAGTCAACTTTCAAGCATCAGTTACAAATTTCTATTAAAGAGTCACTGGATAAAGAGAAGAATTACAGATTGGCTGAGGTTGGAAGAGACCTTTGGAGATCACCTGTGTCCCCGTCCATCCCCCTCCCCGCCCCCCCCCACCAAAGACAGCCCAAAGAACAGTTACAAAGAATAAATAATAAATGACAGGGCCTAGTCATTATATAGTTAGACATGTTTAAATCTTGCCAAACTGGAAGCAGTTCTGGGCAGGAGCAGTAACAGAGTGGTAAATATTGCAGGAATGGTAGACACGGCAGCATGTCAGCACTAAACAGAGACGTGTTGTATTAGAGATCCCTCAGCCAGCTCCAAATGAGGCTGAGACATGGCATAGCCCAGCTCTGTGCAAGAGATACTAACTGGGGACTAAAAGTATTTCAATCTGGTCTGCTCTACACCTCCAGCTGTGCAAATAACACTCACATAGGACCCTGCTGACAGATTTCTGCTGCTTCCTGTTCTGGCGATAGCTTAACAGATGAGTTGTATCTCTGCACAGCTCTGCATTGTAAGGTGTAGGATAATATCAGGCACTGAAGAATATAGCTCCCTAAGGAGCTGTGAAATTAAAACTAAAAGTTTCCAGTGTCAGAACATGTTTTCTCTTTAAATGCCCTAGTTCAGGAAAAGGGCCAAAGTCACACTTGAGGGTCAATCAGCTTTGTATTGATTAAGCAAATAAATGATCAGTTTATCATTGTATCACTAAGATTTATAGCAGCTTTCTTTTTGCCAGAAGAGACTCTGTTTAGCCATCAGCATTTACAAAAGCAGCAGCACAGACATGGCAAGTTCAACATGTTTTCATTCTGTGTTACAGGGCTCAGCAGTTAGACCATTCATTAATTTCCTCTTCTCCTCTGTAACACCGTCTGTGCACCTTATTTATATTCACCTGCTGACAATTTAACACCCTTAAGATGCACACCTGCAGCGGCAGCAGTTTCACATTATTGCTTTGGCTCTGTGGACTCCATATTTTAGTCATCTCTAAGGTTACTTCTGCTGTAGAGCTTTCCATGTAGCGCTCACCTTTCTTGAAAACTTCTCCAACACAGCCACTTCTTTTGGCTCACTGCAATATGTGCTGGAGCATGAGCTGATTCCCCACGTTTTGCCAGAACTATAGAGCATTTCACACTCTGAGCTGACATACTTAGCTTACTTCAGGAAACAAACTATCCTGCAGAATCTGAGATAAAGTGTGCAGGCTGTGAAGGAGGACCTTCTCCTGATTCATGGGGCTCTGGATATTTGATGTTGAATCATGGTTCTCGCAGCCCCTCCCCTCCACGTATGGTTCATAAAACATAGGACAAACTCCGTGCTAAACATGCTGTGTTTATCCTACAGAGTCTTTTGGTTCAAGGATGGAGAGAGGAAAAAAAGGAACTAATACATTCTAATACTAATACATTCAGTAATTTTGTTCTGTTTCTTTTGGAGTGCCAATGGAAACTACAGGCTCCAGAAAGGTATTTCTCTTCCTCCACGCGAATCCAAGGTTCCATCTTTTTGACAATATATATATATATAGCAAACACCTCCAAAAGGTAGAAATCCAGCAATCTTGCCTTCCCTGAGTGGAGGCAGATGCCAAAAAAATAGAAAAGGAAACGGGCTGATTATGTATCTTGAAGGGTTTGTCATGTAGTGGCAATATTTACTATTGCACTGAGCCTGGGTTCTGCTCAAGTCAATTTGATTTTTGTTAGCAAATTCACAGTCCTGAATGAACCTTGAAATATTTTCTAAATACTATTTCTTTGGTCTATGAGCCTTACTCATGGTGAAGAGTCATCTTACGCTCTGTGCTGTAGAAATACATAAATGACAGCCTTCATTCACGACAGCACTAGGGAATGCGCAGTACACCAGTAGTCATAATGCTCAGGCAGCAACTGGGAGATAGGGATTTAGCTCCTTTTTTCACATGAGAGGATTCAAACTATAACCTTGTGCATTACAAGCAACTCACCTGTTTGTTAGGCTGCTGGGTGCTCAGAGGTAAGGGTGCTCTCAGCTTTTCCAGCAGTATGTGAAAGATACTGAAAGCACACCAGAAGGGTAACTTGTGTGCCACCATAGCTATGTTGACATATGGTGTGCCACCATAGCGCAAGATCTAGTTCCAAGTTCTGGCCTTCACCCACAAGCAGACTTTATTTTCTTCGTATCTGGCAGCTGAAATCCCATCCCCCAGAGAAGTAGCAACAAAAATCCCATTCCCTCAGACGAAGTCAGGATTACTCCAGGCTATTTTGTAAACTGCCTCTTTCTCCAGGCCCTGCTACAGTAGCATGCAATCAACGGGGCTGTTGGAATTGATGAAGCCTGCAGAGTAGCTTGTCGGGGTCACAGAAGAAAGCTTTCTAGTTAAAGTGCTCACAGTTATGAACCTGGCCAGCATGTTACTCTTGGAAACACAATACAGAATGATTCTCTTTTGGCAAGCATTTTTATAATGATTGGATTTCCTTCTATAGTTTAGATCTTGAAATCCAACAGTGAAAGGGAAAAGCAGCAACAAGCAATATTGTCTGGCAGAAGAAATGCGCTAAAATATGAGGAGAAACTCTTTAAATACTTTACTATGAAATACTAGTAATTAGAACAATAGGTTCTGAAATTGCTTCCGATTTTACAAACAAATCTTCTTCATTTGAAAAAGAGCATAAATACTATATGCACATAAGGGGAACATAGAAAGTAACCAACACTGTGTTGCTTCTGATTTTCCATGAGATTCTGAGTTTCATTAAAGGCAGAGATTGCTCTTTTAACTATTTCTTTTGAGGTGCTTCATAGTGAGGGTGTGATATAGAGCTTTCTCGGTGTGGTATTGGCTTACCTTTATAACACCCGTGTGTATTCCACATCTACCAGTACAGCTAATCAATGAACACATCAGAGAATTCAGACTATTTAAACCATTTCTTGCCTCTCTCTAACTATACACCACAAAATGCAGGTACAACTTCGCAACTATTAAAGCATGTCTTACTTTAACTATGTGAGAAATCCCATAAAGCTTATCATTAATCTGTGCTTTAATACCTGCTTGTAACATGATATCAGTTATCAGTCTTCTTCCTACACAGGGTTCAGGGAAAGAAAGCTTACAGTGGGTGTCGGACCTTTTCAGTTATGAGTTAGGTTAGTTTTGTTTCACCTGGAAGAGTGAAGAATGCCAAATGTAAGATGCAAACTTTGTGTGTCAAAAGATACAGACTTCCTACATTCAGCTCTCCAGTTTCATAGTGTATCAGGAGTTAAGACTGAGGTGCTGCTTCTATACAGAGGAGGGTGGTTACTGAGTCTGGACTCAATCTTGTCTGCCCTGGTCTTTGACAGATATCATTTTGATAGAGGAGCCAACTTTGGGGGCCAGGGGGAAAGAGAACTTCAAAAAATTGGTGCCTGTTTGAAGCTAGTAAGGGTATTAGAAGTGATGGAGAAAGCCTATGGAGAAATAGATAAGTGGACAGGTAACCTCAGTCACAAGAGGTAACATGAGGTAGTGGGGTTACATGAGTTAGATGGATCATGGAGGATATTCCTTCATCCTTTGTCCTCTCCAAGGTATTACTCAAGTATAATTTCCCTGTACATTGTGTAATATTTTTGCTTATACTAAGAGTTAAAAACTGGTCCCTCTGAGCATTAGTCCAAGAGAAATGATCCAGGCCAATATGATCAGTCATTTCTCATAGAAGGCAAACTATTATTTAAATCTCATGTAAATATTGGTAATCACGAATTTTCAACAAGAGTGAACTTTTATACGTCTTATGCTTTATGCCTAGTCTACAGATGATTAAGGTAAAAATTTTGCTAGTTTGACTGGGAGTGTAATGAAAAAAAAATCTAAATGATTAGCACTTCCGCTTTAAGCAAAATTGTGTTTTCTCATTTGTGAAAGAACACAGGCAGAACCAGATTGTTTCAGGTTGGTAGAGCTTTGTCTACACTTGGCTCTGCTAGTTTTCAGCCTACTTCACACTAAACTAATTTAATCCATGTTAAAAATGTGCTGGAAAAGGCTGTAAGAGAGAGCACTGTCAGGATCAGGCACTGCTGCCATTTACCTCCAAGGAAATAGCAAGACTATTCTGCCCCTGAAAGCTGTTGAGCACTAATTAAAGCTCCCAAATTTTCTTCAGTGTACAGCATACAAATATTGAAAAATAAAATTGCAGATCACAATAAAAAATTAGGTGAAGGTAAAATGTATCTTATCATTATATATCAAAGCTCTCTGTAGTCACCTTTGCTTCAGCTGAAGGATTCAATAAAAGACCAAAATTAACATCAGTTTTTAATCCTGCTTAAAATACAATCTAGAAAAGGATGTTTTCATCCAGAAAACTCTCAAGCATTGCTCTGTGCTCAGCAAACACAGCAATACAAGAATATTAACATGTGTCTGAAATGAACTTTCACTGAATCCCTTTCACTGCGACTCTCTGCTCTCTAAAATCTGCATTCAGTTTTGACCGCTGTATTAAAACTGCGATTTGATATCTCATTCATAGCCCAGCTGTGCATGAACTCTGTTTAGTGCAAAGCTTTGCAAAAAGAAAAAAAATATCTTATTTGACCATGAACTTTAGATGATCTAGTTAGCGTTACTGTCAAGCATCCCGTGGTCTTTTTGAAAAGCAGGACTTGTCCATGTTGCCCTCTGGCCAACTTCAGTGGGATTGAAGCACTAGCGAGAGCCATCAAACTGCCTGACAGCTTGTCACCAGTGAGGCTCCATTAATTTACACACATTTTCCACTGTTTGGCATTTACCATGATAACTCTTTTCTTTCCAAGCAGCTCCTGTTTGCATTTAACACTCGGGTTAATTTTCATCAGAGTTTAAATTTAGCCATCAGTTATTTCAGGGGAGCTGTCAGCCAACATATGGAGGAAAAAAATCCTTCTGAATTTATAATAAAGTGGAATCTGTTGAATGTGGAACAAAAACCAACTGCAATATACTGCAAGGCCCCGATGGGGGTACCAGGGTCAGCAAAGAATAGCAGAGTGGATTAGTTGTTCTATTCACCAGAGTGGCATCTGAGCACCTCAGGAGCTTCTTGATATATCAAAAAATGATGGAAAGACACAGTTCAATTTGTCCCCCTTTTATAAAGGATAATTAACCTGTCAGTCTTGCTACTTTAACAACTTCATTAAATTGGAGCAGAAATGGGTGAAGGGAGCCCCTGTCTTTTTCCAAAATGAACACAGCGCACTTGCTTAAATGGTTGAATAGCCACCTTCTTCTATCCTCCCCCAGCATACGACAACCTAATGTTATTGTTTTTAGCTGGAATTGAACACCCTTCCTTAAAATATGGAATCAAGCTGCCTTTCATTTGGCCATCACTGGGAATTTTCTTAACTCAGAAGGATGAAAACCATGAGGCAAGCAAACATGGAAATAAAACTGTATCAATCAAAGATGGAGCTTACAGGGTTGCTGTAATATTTCAGAGATACTGTGATGCTTCCTAAACACAGAATGATTTCACAGATAAGCTAGAGACAAACAAACACAACTCTCAGTTTCTTCTAAAGAAAATGCAAACTATATGATTCATGCTCTGAAACTGGTTATAAATGCTATCTGTAAACCAAGAAGTCTCCAAACAATTTAGAAATCAAAAGGAAACATCAAATTAATGTGTACCCCTTTGGAACACACATGTTAAAGATTTTGGAAATAATACTTCATAGAAACAATTAGCTGGATATGGAGTTAATTATTGGACAATTCAAAAAGCTTCATCTGGTACTTAACTGTACTGCACTGTTTTGTCAGACACTGTATGCACATTATAATAGTTTCCTCTCCAGAGCAATCACATTGACACAAATGTATCAAAAATATCAGAGGGAAACTATTCCCCAGAATATTACCTTTCACAACAAGCAGAAGAGTGAAATGATTTCCAAGAATACTACATTATAATCTTGCATTTTAGAAATGGAACGCTTTCTTGGTGGTTACTCTGAATAGCCGTCTCGTATTCCTACAAAAAAGTAAATGTTTCTGTCTGGTTCTATGTAAAAAATCTCCACATTTTTATCAGGAAACATAGCTTTATATAACATGGCCAAATGTTCAGCTGAAAACAATCAGATAGATTCACTTACTGCCACTGTGACTCTGGCTATTTAATTATTATAAATAAATCAAGTTAAAATAATTTTCTTTGTTTTTGTTTTTGTTTGTTTGCTTCCTAGGTTTTAAATGTTGATATATGTTCAACCTCATGAATAAAACCCAGTGGTCAATGAGACCAGAATTTCAGCATCTTAACAAATTGAGAGGAACATAACTGGAAATTATTGCCACCACAATATTCCCTGTAAGAATAATAAAACTTACTCTTATTTGTATTAATTATTTTTTATGGACTATTTTGGTACACTTTAATCATAGGCAACCTACTAATGAAATAATGGGACTACTATCTACTTCTGTATCTACAGACTCATAATGGTAGCAGAGCATATTTTCAGCTATATTTTAATATTCCATTTTTGGAAACTGTATACAGACTTGCAACTACATTTAAAAGTCACTTCAATTTCAGTGTTTTAATTTACGTTTACAAATTCAGGCACAGAGACTGAAGATATTAATGTGCCAGAGCAGATTCATGAGCTGCATTGGACTTGCATTTTAACTAGATAGAGATGCACAATCAGTTTGCCACTTATAGTAACAGAAACATAAATTGGTTAAAAAATAGGATATTAATATTCTCAATCTTGTGAGAGTGTGAAACAAATTAAATTCATATCAGTTTGTAGTTGTGGGAAGCATTTATCCACACAAGAGTATAAGAAAGTTCTTTATACTTCAAGCAATGGAGAAGCTTCATTTTCTATAATTTACTAAACTGTATTCTGTAGCAAAAGGCAGGCTGAGAACTGCTAAACTGAAGTCTGAATTTAAACATTGCAGTGTCAGGAAACTATTTCCTGAAACAAATACCTGCTTGATTATCCCTACACTTGCAACTTTATAATGAATAAAAGTCCAGAGTTTTCTTTTACTCATCTATTATCTTTTCCGCTTTAATTTATTACATTTTTAAAGAAGATATCAGATGGGTTTCCAGCCCTTTCTACATAGATGAAAAATGCACAGCCCTAGACTGGCACAGTAATTGATTTGGCATGCTTTGTATCGTTCCAACTTAGACCACTGTCTACCTGCATTTGTAAACAGAAATTAAAAGCTTGATAGTCTCTTCTGCAGTGTTGTTGTGAGAGTAGGAATAAAATTCAAAATGGCAACTGTTCTTGCCACTGGTGGTTTTCCAACTTGTGTACTGCCTCAAAAATTGGGGTTGTAGACGTGGAATGTCAGTATTTCACCAGAGCACTGACATCCAACTTTTTTATATAACTTGGCATGTTTGTTAGCTTTTTCTTTTAAAGAAAGGCCTGGGGGCCAGTAACAGAGGAAGAATCCTGTGCTCTATTAGACTCATAAGCAAGGCTAGCAATAGAGGCATAGCAGTCAGGAAAGAAAATGACTCAAATTCCTTGTGAAATAATGTTGGGAGATTGGAAATGTTATGAAGGCAACAGAAGGGAAAAGCTATCAGTCAAGGCTTATTGGACATCCGCTAAATATGAATGAAGTACAGCAGGTGTAAAGTTTGAGAAGCCATTAGGTAGATCTTGCTCTGCGTTTGAAGCATAGTGCAGAGCCTCATGGTAAGGTTTCAATAATTAAAATGTATTAATTCCCTGGGTCCAGTTAACCAAAAAATTGAATATATATGCATGAATATATGGTGTGTGGGCATGCATGTGTGTATAAGTCACTGTTAACATAAAGATCTGAATTTTCCTTCAGTTCTCCAACACTCTTTCTCTCTTTATGTACTCATATTTGATAGTCTAAGATATATTTTGATGTTTTTCAGGATTATACTTACTGGATTATACTTTTGTTTAATTGCTAACCTTCTGCTTTAAAAAATATTCTATTTCTATGTCAATGCATTTTAGGAATGTGAGGTATTTTAGTTTGCTAAAAAAGTATTTATGAGCATCTAAAATATGGGAATAAGAACTACGATGGCTAGTAACAAGTAAGCTCAAATAGCCGTGAACAGGAAACATACACCTATACCAGTATGGCCCTTTATGTTTAATGAAATGCTTAAATTGACTTGGATTTAATCACTATAATTTACGTATTTTGAAATCATGGGTCAGCTCTTCTGTAGCTGCAGTACTTTTACAAAGAACAGAAATATTTTTCTTTAATGATTGTGAGTCTGTAATTTGCGGTTGCTTTGCTCCAACATCAAAATGAGAAATGCAATTAAAGGCATATGATAAAAATGGCCTTAGCAATCCCATATTTTGGATAGCTATTAAGGTTCACTAACTATGATGATATGCTATATAAAAATGACATCGTGTCATTTTTATACTATATAAATTACATGCTATATCATAAATACTATATAAATACTATATATCATATAGTATATAAACTATATACTATACCATTTTTATGCTATATAAAAATGATACCTTATTAACATAGGGATGATGCGGTGTTACATTAACATATCAGAAATGTAGTTCATTTTAATTCTAAGTCAAAACATGGAAAAATCTTAGTTGATGATATTTTTTAATTGCAATTTATCTCCCTCTTACTCCACTCTTCCATGCAGCAAGAGGAAATAAATATATAGGAGTACTTAGTAAAGTGAGGCATGGAGAACAGTATTTGCAGTCGCATCAATTGTTTGGCCATCGTTCTCTCTCTAGAGAGAAAAGCAAAAGCAATTATTTATCCTCTTGCGATCTGGAAGAAGCCAGATTGTTCCAATTATTCTCATAATAATTATTCTCATAAGATTTCAGTCCAGAGGAAAATTAGTGGTAAATCTCACGATATAAGGTACCGAGGTATTTTAGGTACCATTTCATCCTACATCTCATGGAAGTTCGACATGCAAACAATACTAACCACTTTGTTCTGACTTGACCTTTCGTTTAAATGCATCTAATTTGAATGAAATACCAAATTCAAATATTGACTCTTCCTCTCTTTTATGGTCCTTCCATACCCATGCTGCAAGTTTCCAAACTCCTTCCCAAGGAAGCTGCATCTGTCAAACTATCCAGCAGAGATTCGTTCAAATGTGATTCTCATTATACATTGGTAAGTTACATATACAAAAGTTAGAGATATATGAGACCTAAAAAGCTATCTAATTCATCCATCTGCTAGTACAAGTCTGTTTCTTACCAAATGTTTTTTAGTGTTTTCTCCAGGATGGTTTTAAAAAGCCCCTTACATCACTTCTACCATTTCACTCTTACTTTGACTAAGCTTTCTCTCTCTCAATTTTTCCATGTAATGCTTACACCATCTTTATCACACATTCTTTTATCCCTTTTTTTGCTTTTACCACTATCTTGGTTGCCTTTCATGGCTTCTGCTTGAAATAGAGCAAGAAGATGAGTATGGTGGTGTTTGACTTTGACTGGTCTGAGCCTGAGTTAGATTTAATCCTGGATGGGGTGGGGGTGGGGGGAAGAGAAGGATTACCATGAGCTTGCACATTTAGCAAATTAGAATCGCCCTCAGCAGCACCATTTAGACTGCTTTTTTTGTTAGGCGCCCATCTTGGGATAGTCAGCCTCAGTTTTAGTTCACATTGCTCTGGACTTTCTGTCCTCAGCTTTTATCCATTCCTCTAGCTTCAACATGTTATATTTTCTATTCCTATGGATAATTACTCACAGTTCAGACTGGGAGAGGTAATGAAGTGAAATTTGCTTTGGGATTATCTGAATGGAAAAGAATATCGGTTCACTGAAAGCCAGGAAAAAGGAAAGACTACCAGATTGTTTTTGAAAATGTAAGCTAGACCCATTTCTGAATCAGATATGAGCCTCTTCATTATTTGATATGTTTTTATCATGTGCTCTCAGTTTTCTTCTCTGTAGGGAAAAAATACACATTACATTTTTCCTGTTGCATTTCCACCTTCCACTTCCGTCTCCATATTTACCTGAAAATCTTCAGAAAAGGCGACTGTATTGGGAAATACTCTCCATTTATTTAAAACCAATGAGATGCAGGCCCCCATTTATGTGAGCCACTCATGAGGACTCCAGAACAAATAATGCGATTTGCATCAAGAGTAGGAGGTAAGACACTGCCACAGATGAGAGCAGAAGGTGTAACAGTGTACCTGCAGGATTTGCTTTTCTCAGGGAGTGTTCAGTTAACTTGGACAGTGCTCCAAACAGAGCATTGAGAAGTTGAGGGAGTTGGCTCCCCCTTCTTTAGGGGAAGCATTATGAGCATCTTTTGTAACAGATTTTGACATAATATTTTGGGGTGTAAAGGGCAAGGATGTGATTAGATCATACTCTTCATACCTTCTTATTTTTAAAGTGGATAGAGTAGTGAGAATTAATCATTTGGTAATTGTCATATTTTTGTTCACTGTAGCAAATCCTGAGGTGATGAGCATGTGATAACTGACCAAAAATGATCATCAGCTCTCAAGGCTGAGGTTGTGCAGCTGCAAAAAGAGCAGTGTCATGAAATGAGCAGTCCCATAAAATGTCAGCAATGCTACTCACTGGAGAAAGACTGCAGAATCACAAGCTTACACAGCCATCTAAAGCAATAATGTCTTGCTATAACAAAACAAAGCAGACAGTATAGATGAGAATGACAGCCCCAGTTTAAATGCAGTCCCTTATATCCAAGTGTAAAACTGACTTTCGCATTGATCCTATTTTTGAGCACACTTGAATCCTGGCTTTTTTTATTTTGTGGGGGTATACACTACATACAGTATTTTTGTTCGCAAGCAATATAAAAACATTTTTACATTTTTAAAGTATTAATTTTTATATTCAAGTGCTTTTTTTTAGTGTGAGGAATTTTTATTTTTGCCATCAGCTATCTGTAGATTTGAGTTTTTGGTTTACTATACCTACTGTGGAAGGTGCAGGCTATTTGCAATATTTAAGGAAAAAACATATTTTTACCGACACGTTAACTCTCAAGTACAGTGCAAATAAAACCTCTCCTTTCATACACTGATTTTACAGGGCGGATTTTTATTAAAAGTTCTGTTTACAGCTGTGATTTACTGGACATGTTAAAAAAAAAAAAAAAAAAGCAACTGTGTATTTATGCAGAAAAAACATTTATATCCCAAACTTCTGAGGTGACTCACTTAGTATTTCAGTGGCTGATGTACCTGCAGGTGCGTAATATGGGTCCATTCGCCAAGAAGCTGCTAGTATGAATCCTAAATCTTTATTTTGCATCAGAACAAAACAACCCATCCTCCTAAAATCTCATTTCTCCCTGTGCCTCACCCTATTTCAGGACAGGCAAAATGAAGACTTCTGACATTGGAACAGTTTGCTCAGCACCTCAGAAGTAAACAGTTTGAGCCACGGGGATGGGAGGAGTTGAGATAAAAAAGTAACCTCATGGGCCAGTGACAAAACTGGAGAGGCAGCGATAGTCTCTTGCACTACCCACTAGTTCAAGTACTTACCTAATACGAAAGCGACCCAGATTCATGTCTCCTCCCCACATTGACTGGGAGGCCCTTCCCCTTCGCTGAACACCCTGACCTCCAGGCTGAGCTGTTCTGTTTCTGGTCCAGTAAATATGCAAGCATACTATGTTAAATGATCAAGTTTCAGCGGAAAAGAAGAGAACCCATCCTAGATTTTGCCAGGACCCACTGCTTCTTTAAAAAGGCCTATTACCCTGCTTCACTGAGCCAGAGGTGGAGGAGAGAAAGATCTGAGCGTGGCCTGACCTGCGCATAGACCTACTGCTTGCAAAATTCAAGGTTAGTCATTCATAAGAATGAACTTTGCAGCAATAATTCAACAATTGGGAGACAGCTGACTTGTCTTTAGTTGGCACCTTCTAGGAGTCTGCTGCTAATGCTCAGAAGACAGTGGGTGGCTTAACTAGTGACCAGCATATCTGTACAGCTGTCCTTCATAGAACAGATTTAGTAAAATGAGATGACAAGAAATGGAAGTTTTCAGCCCAGGTGCTTTGCTTCTAGCCACCTCCACCAAGCTATATATATCATAATTCTAGGAGCCTGACATGTGCCAAAATAAAATCATGAAACTCTCCCTCAATGGTCAGAGATGTGTTACAACATGCATTTTCAGAAAGGTTGACAGAAGCTTATGAATTGCATTGCTCAGGCACAGCAACAATAATTTAACCCTTTTTATCTGATTTTCTCAAGCCTAAGTCAAATCCATTATGTTGCTTTAAGATGTTTCTCTAGCTTCACTCAAGTAAAGGAACTTGTGAGTAGCTATCAGAACAGGTTCAGGCTCCCTGATAAAATGAAGCATACTCTTATGCTATATATCTGTTTATACACAACACACGCGCGCGCGCGCGCACACACACACACACACACACACACAAAAGACTGTGCTTTTTTAGGCAGGGAATAACTAAAATATTGCAGATTTATATCTCCTTTTTATAAACACAAAAATTAAGGAACCTGGTATAAGGGCAGAAACTGAAGCATCCTCTACTTCAATATCTCAATTACACCCCATAGCCATGATGTATTATTTCTACTTGCAATGTCGTAATAATCTCTATTACTCAGAAAAAGACCATCCCTTAGCTCCTCTTAGGTGGAGGGACTTTATCGATGCTAGAAGGCATTTTGAGTGAATTCTGGATTCATTTCTATTTCTAAATACTGTAAGAAACGGAAAATCTGTGTAGGAATATGTACATTTTGAGAGGACAAAATCAAGCAAGTCTAGGTAGCTCTACCAGGAAGGAAAAAGGCACTAACTCAGATACAAGAAAAGTGGAAGCTCTTCTAACGCTTGTGTCCCAACAGCATTCAACAGGTCTACCTCTCTGATGAGACTCCTCCCAGAGAGCCCACTAATCTGGTTTGAGAAAACTGCAGTAGTGCTGTCATTATATGACTACCTGACAAGTGGATGATAGAGTGATGCATCTCCAATTAGTCAATAGATCAGATATGTTTATACCCTCTGCCAAATGAAGTCTATGACTGCTGCAATTCTTTTGTCTACAATTTACTCACTTCAGCCAAGGAAGAGAAAAACAGAACAAAGACTTAACAGCTCATTCTTGAGTTTCTTCACTGCATTTCTTGCACAAGAAACTAACGTACAGGACAGATAATTTACAAAATGTTTATCATAACTTATTCCTTTGCTATTATACTTGTTAGAATTACAAGACTATACATATCTGACATATTTGTATTCCACTGCAGTGGATTTCTCTCTTCAGCAGCTGGTACCTGGGTATTTATGCTGTGCACTGATCTTTTAACTATGTGTACACAGTTAAAATTATTAATACTATTAAAATTTATTCAACTCCTTACATTTAACTGCAAGACTATTAAAAATATACCCCTGACAAATGAAAGCTGTGTTCCACGTAACCTGATGCTTCATATTTCCTAATATTGCTGCTTCCTTCATGTGCTGACAGAAGTAATCTATACACGATAGATTCAGTCACACATTTCAGAAACCACCTCTGTCTTTTTGAGAGTGCGACCCACTATTCCTGTGTATGGGGAGGTTCCAGGAAAGGCACCTGTGGTGAGAAATGAATATTCTAATGTTTCTGAACCTTTTGGTGAAGGTGAAGGGGGCTTGTTGAAAACATTGCTGTGAGCAGATGGACCCCTGAAACCATCTGCTATCGAAGCAACTAAATGTTCAATGATGCATTACGAAATTATTTAGCTCTCAAAGAGCCTGAAAGTAGTTAGTAATGATGGCATCTGTACTGAGAGCAAACAACCTGTTTATATATGATCTATCACTTCATAAACCGTTTGGAGACCATCTTTCCTTAAAGAAGCAGTAGTCTTGTTGACTCCCAGTGTAAAATACAGCGAGTTGCATGGGATAACTTGTAAAATCCCAGCTATTTAATATTTTCTTTTTGTATTAATGCACTCTTTTTGCTTAACTGCTAGTATACAACCTTTTTTTTGGAGAGAAGGGATTACACTGGGTGCTAGAACTACTTTCTGTATCAGTGCACAAAGATAACAAATGTAATACACAAAGATGTAAAATGTTTACTTGGTCTTCTTCAAATGAGGATCCTACCTTTTTCTTTCTTCTGAAACATTTCATCCTATTTAGTAGACTCAGGAAAGTAATAGGCATTTAGGAGTCAAGGCTTCCAAATATGAATTCATTTTTTTTTATCTACAGATGATTCTTTTATATTATATAGTTACCATGGGAACTATTAAAATTTGTTTGTGTGGATACAGTTATTTTCTAGGAAGGAGGGTATTTGTATGTAGTCAGCTGCTTACTAGATATATAAAGATATGATACATTGTATTTTACACATTTTTACACCTGAAAAACACTGTATTTTAATGACTGTTTTGCATTACACTGATTTTTGAAGTATTTGTGCAAATAACCACTTTTGAACTAATGTTTCTTGAAACCTAGGTTGTATTACACAGGTTGCAAGCAAAGAAACTGGAAAGCTATGAATGGACGATGTCAGGGCCCTGAGCGCCCTGACCGGCCTCACCAAGGGCCCCCCACTCTCCCCATTGCCCCCAGGCCCAGGAGCTCCACTTAAGCACCAGCCCTGGCTTGACCTGTGTTGTGGGTGCACCTATGCCAGTCCCGTGTCCTGGCTTGCTGACTGCTTTGCCTGGCTGGACCTTGGGCTCATGTTACAGGTGGCCTTGTCCCCAACCACTCCTGATGGGGCTCTGTGGACAGCCCCAGGACTTGGTTCAGCCTGGCCGTGCCTGGGGCTGTTGACGGACCCTGTTACCTGTTAGTCTGAAAGCTCTTTTAACTATAAGAAATCTGGATTCCAGTAACAGCTCTTTACATAACCATGAGGAAATATGGTGCTATGTGTTAAGCAGAAATCCCCATCACCATCATTAGGGACTTCTTACCAGCTGATCTTGTCAATATTTTTGCTGATTTTGTACAGGTTATTTTAACTTCTTATTTGGAAGCAAAAAGTTCCAGTCAAAGAGGAATTTACCAAGGAAAGACTGCAGCTTAATGTACGAACCATACTTAAGCAGATCTGCTAGGGCCTGTCTTGGACATAAACAAGTTACGTCGTGAACACAGGCCGTCCCATTCCCAACAACCTTCACTGAGGCAAAATTCAGCCCTCTGCAGTCAAAAGGACACATTTCTAATCTGCGCTTTGAGGCACAGTCACTAGATACTACTGAACATCTTGAGCTGCTTCAAGAGGATTTCCTGTCCTACCTGCACGTTTACTGAGCTTGGGCCCGTCCTCAGACACTGCCTCATTCCTCCAGGTTAGAGTAGCCCCCACCTGCAATCACCACCTCCACGTGGGTGCTTGCCAGCCCTAGTATTGCATCAGTGAAACTGCAAGTCTGGCAGCCAGTAACAACCTTATAATTATGAGCTTATATATCTTATAATTATCAGCTAATTAAAGCTTCCCAGTTAAAACAGATGCAAGTGCTATGGGGACAAAAACCATATCCTGCCCGCTCGCATGGCATGCAGTATTTGTAGTATAGAATACTACACAGAATATTCATGATTTAACACTACGTAAGGGCTTTGTTATGTGTTTGCACTTCCAGAATCCAGTTTATGCTACGAAAATTTAAAGAAAACAAACCTTGCTCAGCACAATTTAAAATTAAGCCCCCTCAAATTTTCAGGGTGAAACAAACAATTCAGTCCCAAGTATTTTGTTGAAGTGGAGCAATCTGAACCCTCGCAAGCCTGTTTACTGTATATGTCCTATCAGTCAAGCTTCTGCCTGTTTAATTAAAAAGCATTTAGAAAAGGTGTTATTTAGCAGAACTGAAAGTGGCAAAACAACAATTATTTCCTACAGCCTTTGGAAATTTGGGCATGTGAGAAAGGGATGACAGGACAAAATATCTTCTTTAAATTACATCTTTTTTTTGGTCATGTAATTAAACTGTGAAGATTCGCAAGAGTCTAAGTATTTGGTCAAATACTCTCCATGCTTTGCAGTTCTTCTCTGTGGACTTCAGGTCTACTTGAAATGGAGACTGCAGTGTGAATGGGACTGAAAGAAATTGCCCCCATGATAGCTACATGCACCACAAAAATTACAGGACTGAAACAAAAGGCTCACATGTCTGGCTGACACACTGCATCCCTTTTCGCTCTACCACCTGTCAATCAATCACCAGTCAATCACAAAAAGCCACAATCAGGCACTTAATGACAGCCAGATGGCATCTACTTCTCATGAACTGTACTCCTGAAGTCATCTTCATTCCCTGTAACTAGAAGCATTTCCTATCCAGGGTAATAATGAGCTGTTTTTTGTATTCAGACTAAGCCATGATGCCTTACACCTCTGACAGGACACCCCTGTGAACAGAATACATGTTCTGTAAGGAGCTTTGTTTTGCTTCAGTGAAAGAATCGCTGTTGCTTTAAAAATATTGATACTCTCCCTTCCACACAACTGCACTTATCTCTCAAACTTTGATCAGAGAGAGATTCACTAGTTTCTGAATAAGAATTGTGAATAATATGGAAATTTTAGTAAGCATTCCTTCTGTGTCTCTTATTTCTCTGCAGTCCTGACACAGGGAGAGAATCTATACAGAGACCAATGTGATCTTCTTCACATTGGTTTACCAATGATTTCAACCTTGACCCAAAGGGAACACCTTTTCTGGAAGTGACAGGTAATTTAGCTTTCTTGCTTAGTTCTGGGGCTCTCTTGTGGTGAATTATGTATAGTGCTTCTGTGATATGGACTTTTGTCCATGAAGGACCCAGCTGAGGCTGTTAAACTTCTTTTAAAGAGTCAATCTAAGCTATTTCCTTAGCATTTTATCCATAAACACCAATCAGTCATGAGGGTTCTTGGCAAGAAAAATTTTCTGTCTCAGGGACCCAAATGACAAACTCAGTTTTGAAGTGACCGAATTTTGGCCCTTCAGGTATGAAACTGGATTCAGGCTTCTCTTGTTCACAGGACTTTATTACTAGTTGTAGGTTTTCCTCTGTTACATGATTGCCTACTGCTACTGCATTATAACTGGCATATTTTAATGACTTCTTTGGAATTTTAACTTTTCTGCAAAGGAAAAAAAAATTCTATGCTTGTTATACATTCTCTGAGCAATACTGTTTATTGTCTAAGATGCATCTAATTCAGTTTAGCAGAGAAGGACTTATTTACAACCAGAGTAGCTAAACATGGTTCTTGTATGTAAGATTTGGGCCTGGAATGGCCACTACTGACCAGCTTTTCAGGATTCAGTAGCTCTCGTCTTCTTTATATAAACTGCTTGACATTGGCTGTGTTCAACTGAGGAAGATAAGACTTAGTGTGGTGGTGGGGGGGTTAAGTATAAATTGGATGTCTCGCAAGCAATGTGTCACTCCCCTTTCATAAGACCTTTAGGACTATGTGGGTTCTGTACTCACAAGGCAAGTAACGTGCCAGTGCCTGCTGCTTAACAACCCCAAAACTAAGTTATCCAGAGGTCTGGCAATTCCACTTTAGGATATCTTCCAGGTTTGTCAGGTGGAAAGGCACAACACCTTCACAAGAAGATTCCTCCCTGTTATGGCTTTTGTGCTTACATTTGCTGCCATCCCAAAGACAGATCGGTGTTAAGTGCATATATTTTTTGCTTATCAATTTCAGAAGCTTCTTCCTCAAGAAATCTTTTGTATGTAGATACCCTGCAACTCAAGGACAAGCAGATTTTATCCATTAAAGATGGGATGTAAATGGAGGCAACCTTCCACAGCACCACCACTACCCACACACACACACGCACGCGCGCACATATACATACATTTCCAGCCCTGTTGCTGGAGTGCAGACAGAGAATCTCATTAGGAATCTAATATAATAAGGGCATGTAGATACCGGGGTTGGAGGCGGGGGAAAATCAGATTAGCTTCATTACTTTATTCTGCACCTCACAGCGCTTCTGCCAGTGGACAATTGCATTAGATCAGAGAGGAGATCAAAAGGCAAAAACTCTCCAGAAATACTGCTGCTCATTGTCTGAGACAGGAATGGGAAAAGTGCACCGATGGAGGACACAGACCCACAGTAGATACCAGACACTTTTGGGAAGGGCAGTGATTTGTTTCTTTAAACTTGTATGATACTTTTTCCTGTTGAGATCATTGTAGTTAAAAGGCCAATTTGAAGCTGACACACAGGGACATGGAAACTAAGCAACTTGTCCAAGCAAGCACCTGGAGAGCCAAGAGGAAGACGATGCTCTGACTGCCAGCAGAGCTGTATTGCCTCACTCACCGCTACCTCTTCTACAAGCATTTTCCTCAGCACACATCTCAGTTTTGGAAGTGGAATAGCTCAGCTGAGTAGTCTGCTTTGATAATGCTCACCTGAATAAGGAACACAAGGGAGGGCATGCAACTTGCTGGATAAAACATGCAAAGTCTAGATCAGTTCAAGGCCCTTCTGCAATAATTTTATACCAACTCTGTGGCACACAGTGACCACAGAATCAGCTTAACTGGCTGCTCTGAGTTCCTTCACTATGAGGAAGTCCAGATAGCCAAAGGTCTGACGACTTGCCCGGTTGTCATGGTACCTGGACTAGAAGGGATCTTTTGGCACAAAAATAGCTATGTCCCAGGTAAACCATTTCAATATGCTCCTCAGTTGCACTTAGAGACCAGTCATTGCATGGTCATTGTTACTGGAGAGCAGGAGACAAGGGCTTAAATAACTCCTACTTCACACCTCTAACTCCTCATTTTAAAGAAGCAAATTCAAACTTAAAGAGCAGATTCACACATCTGAATCTTAACAGGAAGCATATAAGAAAGAGTATAGACTGAAACAGAGAAAAAGGTGCTGGAGCTAGGTCAACACAAGTAAGCCATGCTGGTTATGTCCAAGAGCACTGGACACGTTGCTGTATCCCAAAGCATTGTCGCTGTGGTATTTTTTCATTCCCTAGTGTTACACATCCTATTTCTTATGCACAAGTGGTGCTGCCTTTTCTTCCACTGCCAATTTCTTCTTCATTACTCCTTATGGAACTCCTGTGATTTAAACAAGAAAAATAAATGCTGAATTGTATCTGCCACTGTTTTAACAAACAGGTTATCCTTTACATATCACAGAAAGGGGGAAAAAAAACAAAAAAGAAGTTGAAACACAGGCTGCTAAATCAGAAACATAAGGTGGAATATACGACTCATAAAGTAGATATTCCTTATGAAAATAACATGTAAGCAAGTAAAATCCCTATTAGCTGTGTAACACTCACAGGATCAGCTTACTGATGCTGTCATACAGTTCCTGAAAGTGTCACAAGACTCCTGAAGTCTATCATTATTGCACCAATATTTAATCAAATGACAAATTCAAGGGGATTTGTCCTACAAAGATAGAATTTATTCATACTCTAGGTTGTGGTTTGTGGTCTGATGCTCTTCAGTTTGCCACTAGCAGAACAAAGACACTATTGCAACAATATTTAAATTTATAAAAAATTAAAAGCGCTGTTTACTTGAATCAACAGATTCATGTAAAAGTCTGTCTTTTATGTTTACTAAGATTGTGAAGAAATCCAAAATAGACAAGTAATCTAAGATTTTGTAGTTCAGCTCTAAAGGTCTGATCTAGCTAACCAAATGGCTGTCTAATAAAAATGTTTTACTGGTATAACATATCATTAATATTAACTTCGATAGTTTAGTGGCATATGTGGGCATAAGTTATGGCATTAAAGTGCCCTTTTTTGCTTATATTATTTTCTTTTAGATGTGATTTAAACTAACCCAGAAAAGCTACCTTAATTTCAAAATAAGTATGCCCAACTAGGAAGCTTGCCCATCTGGTAAATACTGAGAAAGATTTTCTGTGCAGCCCAGACCCTGTATTTGTTAGTGGTCCTATCAAATTCCTCTTCTGCTGAGAGATTAGAGCTTAGCTACTGTTCAAGAAGTACTGCTACTAAACACATCAGTGAAGATTTTATCACCATGGATGAAAAGTACATCTGCGAAAAGTACATCTGCTTCTTCAACAATCATATTTGTGGGTGACAGAAACAGAAGGTATCAGTAAAACATGAGAGAAAAAACTGAGCACTGAGGGGTGAGAAGAGACTAAACAGAAACAAGATGTTTGAAGCAGTCAGTAACACGAAGACTCCAATAATACAGACAACAACAAAACGTTGTTTCAAGCCTCTTCACAACTGCATTCAAAAAAATTTATATGGTAAATTTTACAGACAGAGGTATCTGTTATATATTCTTTCACACTTTTAAAAGTCTAATTAAAAGCTTGTTCTAGTGTTTTCACAGACATCAGTAATTATGTACTGCATCCCTTTGCTAACAGCACCAAACAGATAATAAATACTTTCCCTGAAATTTCCTTGTACCCACTTCTCTCATTTCCAGAAGCACACTGCAAATACCTCCATTTGCCTGCGTGTTCACTTCTGAACTGTGAGAAAGGGTTACTGACAAGGAGAATTCCTTGCTTAAGAGCTCAAGTCATTGGGCACCTTTAATTAAAAATTGTATTGATTTTTTTTCCCTGCTTTTAATGACAGGCACTAGTCTGTGACTTCCATTGTTAGCCATTGACAGTTTAAGTAGTGAAACAAAGGGCACTTATAGAGCACTTAGTGCAAAATTATGACTGATTAAAAAGTGATTTATCATGGTAACAACATTTGCTTAGACTTTGCAAATTTTTAAATGCACTGTTGCAACAGTATGTAGGAAGGTGTGGTACATGTAAGGCTCTCCATAGCCACCTCCCTCAGCAATCTGTTTAAATACATTACTAAAGTGCCATGTGAATCAGATCATTTAAGCAGCTACCAGTTTTGCATACAATTTTTTTGAAGAAATTTGAGCTCTACTGAAGCTTCAGTGTTTGTCTCCAAAAAGAAAAGTGTAGTATAAATGTGGGTACCTGACTCCAAATCTTTTAAGAACATTGTTACAGATTTCAGGAGGAGAAGCCAGGACTCTTATTTAACTGGGATTGACAACAATTAATTCACAATTTTAGTACCTCTATTTTCTTATCTTTTCAAAAGCAGGTGCCTGCCTTCAGATGTGCTGAGAAATCGCGTAGCATACCAAGGCGCAGATAGTTCATTGAACTCACTGTTGCTCAGCTGCTGTCAATGGACCACAGTGCCTGATGATCTGTCCAATAGATATGAGCACAGCTAAAAAATTTAATCATATTCTTCAGTAGCGCTTGCCAGCACTAATAACAGCCACAGGGAGTAGTTCACACACAAATATCTATAGAAAGTGCACCAATATTCACTGTGTAGTGCAAAGCCAAAAGTGACCCAAGAAATTCAAAGGACACTGAACATAGAAAAGACAGCGGGTGAAACTTGAACATTACCTGTAGGCCAGCATCAAACTCAGAGCAGACTAGCAGACTGGAGTCATCTTCTCCTGCATGGCTACATAAAGGGTCTTGTATTTGTTAGTTCCTTTAAAAGAATTTCCAGTTACATATTCCAAGCCATTTTCTTTGCATTGTACACTGGAAGCTTCAGTCATTTCCTGGAAGCATCTACCTGAAGTTGAGCCTAAAAGTTATTTCCAGAGATGGCTGGTGTATTTTGGACTTGCTCCTTAGGGCAGAAATAACAGGGGAACATATTCAGGAAGACCAGCTGCCGTTAGCACATCTGAGATTCTTTCCTGCTGACCTTGTGCTTGAACTTCTGTGACTGCTGTTTTTAAGCCACCATCTGTAGTGAACTTTGGATCTAGCCTCAGAAAAGTATTTTGTTCAAAATCATACATATAATTTCAGAAATGGAAGATAGGTTTAGTCTTGACATGCTAGAAGTCCCCCCCCCCCCCCCAACCCCGCTTCCATTTTCTTATTCTATTTTCCCAGGTTTCCCTCTACTCAGAGCACTGCTGCAGTACTGGGCACCACCTTCACCTTCATTTGACCCCTGCCTCTCCAATGGCCTAAGCATTGAGGCATAGTCTTGTAGCTCAAGAACTTGAGCGAGACAGTAAGAGAGAACTCCATTAGCCAGGAAGTGCAATTCTGTTTTGTGCTGGTAGCAAGAGAGCAGCGTGTATGCAGTCGGTATAACCTCTGGTAAGACAACGTTAGCCCTTCAAAGTACCATTAAAATGAATCTGCGCCAACAAAGAATACTTGTACTGACTCAGCACTTTATGCCATGCTACCAACTGAATTTTTGATCTCTAATCAATCACTCTAGAATCAGTCTAGCCCACAGACCTACAGTTTGAAATTCACATGTTCATTAATTTAGAGATACATAGGCTAAAGAGTCATTTTCTCACTACAGTCAAGGACTTTCATTAGTATTATTTCTAAAGCTATTGCATTTCCCCTTCCTCATAGAGGTTACGGAGAAAAATTAATTCAGCTCCTTCCTCTACTGCTTTCATTTATAGTTTTGAGGGTTTTTTTTGTTTTGTTTTTTAAACATCAGTACACACAATTCATCTACATTCTCATTAGATTTGTGCCTAGCACAAGCAGGCTGTGCTAGCATGCCAATTTGTCCTCAGTTCCTCTCTGTTGGAGGCACATATTAAGAAAAGCCTAAGTCAGGAAATGACAGCATAGCGTTGCCCACACTGCTCAGTTCCTTTGGTAACATCACAGAATGAAGACCCAGAGCATGCCATGACTAGATATAGCATAACAGGATTTTATGCTGTTTTGGCCCACTTTCTTTAGCACGACTCCAGGCTGACAACCCTAGAAGATGCTGTGGTTGGCTGGCTGACCAGCCATATTTAATCCCATGCCCTCCAGGTCTGAAACATCACTGAAGTCCCAGCACTTGCCCTCCACTCTTTGCCTTCTTTTGCCCTGAAGCATTCCTCAACACAATTTGTCTCCTCAAAAGAAGAAAACCAGGGCTTCTCAACTCAAGGTCCCAGCAATACTCAGGTACTCCACTCTCCACCCAAAAGAATAAACTGAAACAAATTCCCCCCTCCACATCCCTAATCTTTTAATCTATCTGGATTATTATAGATCACTCCCTACCCTTTTCTCAAAATAGAATCTCCCACATCTTCCTAGGACACAAAATAAACCCAATCCCCCTCCATCCACTGCAAAATCAATTCTGCAGGCAGCTCATAGCCTTTTTATCTGCAGCTGAACCAAATAGCTCAGTTACCTCTCTGGGTCCCAGGTGGAGCCATGAAAACTAATTGAGCAGTCTCCTATTAACTCTTTTTCTGCCATGTGGGATGTCTGCACTCCACCATAGTATCATGTTGATGCAGTCTATGCAAGAACTTCTCTCTTCCCCTGATTCATTCACTCCCATCTGTGGGAGACAGATAATGCTTACCCAGTAAGCTGTTATTCAAGATTTCATTTTTCCTCCTTGTTCAGTGTTTGCATAGTACACGATTTAAATCTTGCTTTGAGAACTGAATGATATATTTCCTTGTGTGACTTTTTGAAGTATTCAAGATTCCATAAGATTCTGAATGTTTCACAAATGTTTGGTAATGTTTCACCTGAAAATCCTGTGGGTTGAGATCAGTGGGAGCAATATCCCCATTTTGAAGATGGCAGGCTGAATCTCAGGGAGTAGGACACCCACAAATGTTACAGTGCTTAATTTGAGATTTGGTTAGGTGCCTATTTCTTGCAACCTAGTATTTCAGAGCACTTAGCATTCCATATTAACACATTCGAAGCACACATCTCATGATGTCAGTAGTTATGAATCCTCAGCTTTTCTGCAAATCAGACCAGAAGGCATCCAGGAAATGAAGAATATACAATTAATGACTGCCTGTGAAAGTTTGACATAAGTGATATCCCTTGTATCAGAGGGAAACTCCAAGGTAGAGGCAGGAACAGAATGCAATTCTTCAGAGCAGTGTTAAATTTGTCTTTACCATCAGATGACACTTGTCTTCCTATCACTTCTAATCTTATTTGCCACATACCTTGCAACTAGGAGACACAGGCCCTCTAAGTTCAAGTCTGATTCACTATGCGGTCAGTCAGCCAGTGTGCTGCAAAGAAGGTGCAACATGTGAGAGAATAAGTCAAGAGTCCTGTGAAAAGTAGTCATTACACCTGGTAACACACTCTGTATGCATGCAGCTTGTACTGAGATTGTAGAAACAAATTCTTGCATGGTCTCTCATATAAAGATTATAACAACTCTTTAAATTACGTATATTTGTGTGTATATTTGCAATTTCTTATGTTTTTTTAAGGAAAATTGAAGCTATAAAGAAAACTGGCAGAATTGCTTATTGTAAAAGTTGTTTCATGGTTGTTCATATGGTTCAGCAGTAAGACTTTACTATTCTGCTAATAGTGTCTGATAGTAAGTTGTTAACATCCGTGAATCTGTAACAAAGGGGTTTATTAAAAATCCAGTTTGCCAGTGGACGTCACATTCATTTGCTAGCAGTGGAGGAATGGTCAGTCCAAGAAATGCTTGATTCCATTCTGGGATCTGGAAATGTTTTCCTGCTGTTTCTTCCCCAGTTTGATTCCTGAGAACATATTTATCAGCAGTCCAGTCCTCAGAGGATTTACCTGACAAAGGTTGTGCAGATTATGTAGGAACGGATATTTTGCAGAAGTTCACAGCTTTCTCAAATGTGGGTGGATTCCCATATCTGAAAAAAAAGGCCAGCCTGGCAAATTTCAAATCCCACTTCAGGTATAGCTTCTCAGTGACATGTTTTTAATAATTTGTAAGATGAAACAGATTTTATTTTTCCCTAACATTGGTTGGAATAGCTGAATTATATTAGCTGAAGCTTTCTGAATTGAGCTTTCAACATATATTGGAAATGGCAAATTTTAGTTGTTTGTAGTTGTTGTTACCATTTAGAGAGTAACAACTGTAATATGATGTAGTTATAAATAACTAAACACAGGATTTTAGAAGGATCAGTAACTAATATCAGGCAGTCATATCAGAACCCCCTACAATCTGCAAGAGAGTTACTTGGAAGTTTTCTAGAAATTTTGGCCTAGATTTTAACTTAATGGTGACTGATTTATAAGCCGTAAAAATTCATAAGATGTGGAATGCAGCAAATGAATCTTTTGTAAGTCAACTGTAATTACGAATATTTGTATGTGGTAAAGAAACTAACCATGTAAATGATGACAGCTAATTATATACAGCTCTCCTGGGCATTAGTATCACTCTCCCTGTCACCATACTCCTCTTATAAGTTTTTTCTTCTTCATATACAGGTTACGATTTCTGCACATTCCTTAAGGGAATTATGCTGTTACCTTTGCACTGGTTAAATGAAAACTAAATGTTTTTATCACAGAAATCCTTAGTGTAATCTAACTAATTTCTCTGTTATTGTGTTAATAAGTCAAATCCGGCTCTTCTTACTGGTGTCAAGCTGGACTAATTCCACTGATTTCAATGAATTTGCTATGGATTTACACATGCAAATCTGTCAGCAGATATTTGGCTGCTGGTTTTAGTCCCCTGGGAGGGTTGGAGATTACAGCCTGCAGAAGAAACCTATTGGGTCAGATGAAGGCCTCCCCTGGGAGAGAGAGAAAAAAAGGAATTTGGGGAAGGTAAAACCCCTAAAATTTTTCTTGGAAGAATTCCCTCTAACTTCTTCCAGCTCAAAGGAGATGGGATGTGCGTGTGATGGGGTGAGTAGTGGTAAGGAGAACAATGAATGCAGGGATGAAGACTGTCTCTTCACAAAAATCTTGCACATGCAGGAGGTTCTGACAAAATCAGTATTTCAGACTATGTTAAAAAGAGTCTCTTGAAACCTCAGCTGTGGGTCACCATAGCAGTTTTAGTATCCCTACTTCCTATTCCTTTGGAGCACTATCATTTTCCAGAGCTGACCTCAGTCTTTTACAGACAGCATTTCTAGCTTCTCAGTTGAAGTTATGCAGATGAGCCTAGGCTATCTGGGATTACAGGAGGAAGGAAGGTAGCACATGGTGCGTTACTTGTGTGTAGATTTACCAGGAACTTCAAGGGTGAAGGCTGAGGTTATGCTCACTGTCTCCACTCAGCCCTCATCCTCTTAAATTTCTGGAAGTAGACTCAAAGATGGAGATGTGGATGTGACTTAATCGGCAAAAATTCTCTGTGGTTAGAGCACCCCTTCTATACCAGTCCTGGCAGGCACTTCCCTCTCATCATTATTTTTGTGACCCAGAATGAAATAGATCTGCAATGAAGCATTTGCTAAACAATCAAAAGAGGAAATACAGCAGGGGTATAGTGTATGGTTCAGTCCTTTATGTGACTCTGAGCCTTGTGGTGTTGCTATAACAATCATGTACTTGATATGGCTGTGGCAGGTACCTGGCTGATTACGTAGCAATTGAACGGAGGTGAATGTACACAAGTAAGTGTCCAAATGCTCTTCCCTGGAGGGCATGCAAGTTTGGTGATCACTTGTCAGAGATCTGGCACAGCTAATAGAGTTTCTGTTTCTCAGTATTTCTCAGACTTCTCCCTTGAGTGCCATAGGGCCATCTGGGGAACCCAGACACATTGTCTTATTCTTGACAGAAAAGCAATATAATATACATACCCCTTCTAACAAATCTTAAGGGTTAAAACAAAGCAAAAAGCCTTGCATATCTTCAAGCAGAAACTTAATTGGTTCAGTATTTCTGCTGCTTTAAAGGATCAGTGATTTAACTTCATTTTGCTCCCCACTGCTGAGCTGCCTGGCCAGCCCATTCTCTTCTTGTGTGCAAGATAAAATCCTCCCTCAGCTAAGGTTTTATTCAGAACTTCCTCTTGGTTCTTTCACTCACTAGAAAACAAATCTGGTGACACTGCTCTTCCATTTGCTCTGATATATTTTGTCTTCCTTGTTGTCTGGATTTTTGTCCTCCCCATTTAATACCTTCAAAACCCAGCCATAAGGTCAGTTCAGATGAAACATTTGCAGTCTATTTGGTATTGAGGGAGGAGAAAACTGGAGCTTCTGCAGTGTTTTTAGAGTGTTACAATACTTTATAAAGCATGTATTCACTGCTCAGAGACCCGCTCAAGCTCACGGTCTCTGGCTTGTTTTGAATCCTTGTCGAGACTTCACATGTAACATGATATTCAGACTGCTCTGTCTAAGCCACCATTTCCCACCCTCCTTTAGTGAGTCTCAGGAGCTCATGTTATTCCAGCATGCTTTGGAAGATACATTTGGAAGATGACATCTCTGAGACTAAAGCATACACAAAAGCCTTTCTTTTCAAATTTTGATAGCATTTCCTCAGTGACCTTAAGCTGATGGAAGTGTGATCTACTGCTGAAATGGACAGTCCTGTCCTATTTTCCTCTTCACTTCAGTTGCATTTCCTGCCTCCTTACCTGTGTTGGCATTAGTGGTCATGCTACTCTGAACACAGGAGCTGAACTAGCTGGGTTTTTTTTTCTGGTTGATTTACAGTCATAATCTTGCTCCCCATGTGGTTGCACAAACTCTGGAGCCAGTACAAGGGGAAAGGCAGCTAGGATGGGCCAGATGAAAAGAGGATGGTAAGATTCCCCTTTCACTGGCAACCAGCTCTTATTTTGGAATAAAATGATAATGGAACTACACCTGTATGTTTACTCCTTTACATAGATATTTGAGCCCCTTCTCTTCCCAGTATCCTTTTATTCCTCTAGTTTGAGAATTATTGTCTTAGAGCTGTGAGAGCAGGAATACGTGAATCCCCACCACTGCCAAGTGAGATGTCGGGAATATTTGGCTAGAAGGTTCTGTCCCTCTGTTTCCTTTTTGTGTAAGAGGGATGATAACATCTCACTCTTCCTGTTGTGGTGCTGTAGTCTTGATAATCTCAGACTGTGTGTGTGAGATGCAGTGAAACTTGTTAAAACACCGAACCGATTAAGTAATTATTAGCCTCAGAAACTCCTCCTTCTTTTCATGCACACGTGTATGTTCTTACCTCACACCCCCACCCCCATTTTTCATAGCAGATTATCTCATTAAGCAGCCATCAGTCCTATGAGTCCTAAGACGTTCGCCAAGGTCACCCAGGTAGTTTTCAGCACAGTCAGGAGTAGTTCCCGTGTCCCAATTCCCAGTCCTATGCTCTGGCTACAATTTCATTGGAGTGAATTGTACACACACACATACAGATACACATATGAACAAATTGTGTATCTTGAAAAATGAATACAACTAGTTTTCTTCAATGGCAAGACATATGTGTATCATGATTTACAGACTATAACTTCCTCATGGTTTATTTTCAGTGTACACATGGAGAAGCTTGTACAACAGAAGACAAATATAACTAGAAGTACATTATCCTTACTTTAATGTATATCTGTATAAGGAATGTTTTTAAGCTGAAAAGAAATATTAAAATGAGGATTTCTTCTCCCTGTTATTATCTGAAACAGTAGTAAGGATATTTTTTTTTTTCAATTTTTTTTTTTATATATAAGCAGAGAGGTCCAGCAATCTCAGTGGATGTAAATCAGCATTGTTTCTCTGGCACCACTGGAGTTACACCAGATTACATTGGCTCAAATACACCCAGAATTTTAATGTGGCAGTGTCCCCTTAGGATTTGTAAAAAAAAAAAAAAAAAAAAAAAAAAAAAAAAAATTAGAAGGTGATTTAAAGACATTAATCCTAGACTTCATGATATAATACACACATTTAGGGAAGGTAAGAAAATGCATTTACAGTTAAAGGAAATGTGAAAATGGCAGGAGCTGGAATGCTTGTGTATAATAAAATATTAGGAAGAGAGATGCATGATTCTCACAGTAAATGCTTTGTTTTCTGTATTGTGATATCTCAGATTAATTTCCTTTGATGTCTGCATCTTTTTTTGTTTTCCGTGAAAGACGATTTGTTGGCTCTGTGGCATTCACTGTAAACACAGGTGTCTTGGAAGAGCTGCAGGTGTTCACCCTCCTCAGCTTATTCCAGTCCCTATGGGGATGGGGGGAGGGAGGGCAACTTGCCTCACCAGAAAAATATTCTCTGCATGACCTTGAAAATAATGTCTAAAGCTCTGAAGCATGTGATTATACATTGGCACGTGAGCAGTACTTGGCCAATATATGACCTAAATGTGTTTTTTAAGTACAGACGCTGGGCTTTTCCTTTTGTGTGTGTGTATTTGTTATGGGTTTTATTTTGCTTATGATAAAAAACAAAAAAAGGATTTGCACGTCTTGGATTCACTGATATCTCATTTCTCTAACCAGCGAAGATTTCCTGTACCTGCTCATTTCTTAGATATTACGGAAGAACTTAATACAGATACAGAAGATGAGGTCTGGAAACTTGGCCTCTCTGCTACTTCCTTTGCCCACCTTTGGCACATCCTTATTTTGCTTTGATCTCCCTGTACAGGCAGAAAAGGAACCTCTCCACGGAAAGAGAAAGAAACCTCCCTCCCCCCTTGGTCAAGTAGAATCAGAATAGACAGTTTACCTGCTAAAGCATTAAATTAGGATGATTGCATAGCCCAGAAGGCGGCTAACCCATGAAGATGTGACAAGACTCAAGTTGATGCAGCAGGAGACAAAATCCATCTTATTTTTCTAGTGTCTCTCTGGCACATTTTTCTCTTAGGCATTAGGTCTTCCTTTGAGCACTGCAGGATTCAGCTGGAGAGGTAGGTGCTGGCCGCCTGAGAGGCAGGGTGGCAGAAACCTGGGGAGCTTGTGGGACAGAGCCACCACGGAGAGCATTGCCCATCAGGGGCAGAAAGAGGAAGCTTCCTTTCAGAGTGTTGCTAATGACCTGCGGAGGAGCTGCACAGCAGTCATTTCACAGATACGATGGCAGGTCACTGCGACAGATGTTCCCAACATATGTGGAGAATTAATTACCCACTAGTAAACAAAATCTGTGATGCGGAGAGTCATTTTGTCCAAATTTCTTTTGATTTTGCTGTTATTAGGAGCTTAATTTTTCTTGATCAGCCAGACCCTCTTGAATTAAAGTGTTCCTTAATGGGCTGTACTGAACATTTTCTGAAGTGAAGTGCTGAGGGAAAGTGGCAAGGAGGGGGTCAGGGGAGATGAGTTTAGCTGGAAGAGTTGATTGTGAAGCTGTACCACAGTGAGTCATTAGTCAATTATTTGATTAAAAGGTTGGATGCCAGTCATATGCTTTTTTAGAAAAAAAAAATCTAATTGTTAACTTCCATTCAACAGCATTTATGCTTATTTTAAGAACATACAGTAGCACTGCTGGATCTTCTGGGAAAAGGATAACATTTTGAGAGAAAGAGCTTTTGAAAAAAGGTTTTATTTTCCTTTTCTGTCAATATTCTGAATGTGTTAATAATGTCTAGGGGCCATATTGTGCCATTGATTTTTAAGCAGAACTCCCCATTTAAATCAATGGCAAAATCTGCTTAAAAAAAATCAATGGCATGATATGGTTCCAGGACATTAGAATGAAATTCTTATATTCATGACCCAGATAACAAATCAGAAGGCCATAAATCCCCTGCTGTTTCTTAAAACTCCTTCAGTGCATCAGTACTTGTAAACTAAACAGTGCATGGAAACAATCATCCTCTAATAGAAGGATATTGAAGATCAAAATATGTAGCTATTTTTGGTTCACCGTACTATCACAAATTCTCTCCAGTGTTTCAATTCTTGACATATTGCTTAAGATTTGAACTCTGTTTTGATCACACATATCATCTTCTGCAAAAGGTAAATTGAAATCACTGTCTTGCTGCTTATTTTAAACCACTTAATGTTCCGTCGTCCTCCTCCAGAATCATTTTTAATTTCTTCAGGTCTGTCAAAGTTTATAGTACTGATTTTCCAAATAGAGATGACGAAAGAGATCGTTGGCACTCTGGCACCTGCATACTTTGTAAAATTTTGGACCCAGGAACAAAACCTGTAGTTTAGTTACATTTCTTATTATAATCTGCAAAATGAAGATTCACCACGTTATTGTGGTCATATGAATAAAAATAATTTTTTATTAGGGCAGTGAAATCCCTTCCTTTTGACATTCAGCCTTGATATACAATTTCTCAGCACTAGTTATTTCTCAGTTTGGTAGGACAGAAAGATTTCTGAGAGACATGAACAGCTGCTGAGTACCACAAACTCCTTAGCCACACCACCAATCTTCACGTGCAGAAAGAAGGTGGGTTTCCAGGGACCTTGCATAGTGAAGGAGAAAAGTAAGATTGACAGAAATTTTACAGAGTAGAATACACATTCAAGTGAAATTAAGGGGAAGTAACATCATTACGCAGAAGGATGACTGAAGTGCAGTGATGTAGGATCTGTTCTTCATTCTGATGTGAATTTCAGTTTTACTTAGGTAAAAAAGTCACCTAGCCTATCACTGACTATTCTCCTTCATCAGTGATGTTTTTCTTTACAAATATTACCTTTTTACCTCATTGCTATTTGCAAAGGACTTGGACAATTTGGAATACAATGCCCCATTGAAATCTAAATCATGTTTATCACCTAATTCAAAATAATTAACAAAATCAGGCAAATTGCAGCCACTTTCTGCTCATAAAGTAGCACTTGTGTACATGCACATTATTTGGATTGGGATATGTTTGCATTTGATTAGGAATAGATACTAAGGATGATTAAGAAGTTATTTTCCCAAAGGTTGATCTTTGCCCCAGTGTTAGATTGAAGTTTAAGTCCTGTATTATCAGTACATTACTTTATACATAAACCTCCACACACACACATCTCTTCATTAAGAGCTAGGTGCCACATAAAAAGGCATGCACTGAACGCGGGGTGCTGTAGATAAGCCCATAATGAAGTGGGGAGTAAAGATCTGCCCTATAGGGTAGAGGTGACAGCTCCATTTAGCAGAGCTCACTAACGTGCTGGACCAGTTATTCTGCTGACACAGTCACTCCAAGTAACTCAAGTGCTCCTTCACACCCTCGCTGCCATCACTTGAATTAGGACAGGTGGGATAGAGTAGATCAAGGGGAGATAAGCTGAGACAACTAATAGAGTGAAGAGATTAGTTTAGCAGTGAATTTCTGCTCTTTACAGAGTGAGATTTCAGCTGATCATTGCTTATGCACAGAGCACAGTCCAAGTGGGTAAATCAGGTAGTGTTTGTGTCTAAAACTAATAGTCAGAGACCGATGAAATCTACTATTCCTCAGGTCTATGTAATATGGAAATGAAGCAATTCTTTTGCTTCAGATCATTCCCATATTGTAATTGATCTTGCATTTAAAAGTACATGAAGGCTCTATGAAGGATTATCAGTTCAGAAGGACATGGCAGTGGATTCTGCACTCTGCTTGCTCTTCTTGGGTCGAAGGCTTCATGCGACATGCAGAAAACATATTCAGCAGATGGTACAAGCCATAAAAAAATGCTTTGTTATGTCAGCGATGAAGAAGGAAAACACCCTACCTAAAACAGGTCTCCTTTTTTTTTCATTTCTTACTCTATTTATTGATTTTCTATTTTCTGCGGAGTTGAACCATCACAGGAAACAAAGAACTCCCTGAATAAAGCTACATGATATTTAAGCACAGTTCTTATTAGTTTTCTGAGACCAGTATCCCTGCACCGACAGCTGACTTTTGTCCAGGTAAAAGCTCCCTACGTTACATATTTCCCTTTCTTCAATATACTCCATTAACAGAAGGGCTAAAGTCCAGCTGCAGAGGGCTGTGCTGAGAGAAACTGAGAAATCTAGTTTCAGTTTGAAAGTGCACTTACGGATGTTTGTGTGCATGCCAAATCTATTGTTTTTAAATTAAAGAAAGCAGTGGTACTTACATTTTGATGTGAAAAATGATTAAATAATTAAAGTGAAAGCACATATATATAAACAGTGGGCCTAATCTTGCCATTTATATTTACATGAGTCCAGAAGACTACTGGGGTGAGCAAGGTCTACTCACCTGACTAAAGGTTATAGGTACGATCTGCTAATAATCAATTTGATCTGAAATGCAAAGTGACCTAGTGAACATGAAAGAATTTTCAATAAAACACAAATTGTGTGCTTTCATAGATAAGAGTTCCCTTCCTATCTCCCATATTTGTAACAAAGAAATGATTAACACATAAAAAATCTCATCGTTAATAAAACACTATTTGGATCAACAAGTTAAGAGCTCAGAAGTTACCAAACACCAGCATTAAGGTTGCCTGTAAAACCTTAATTCAGCCCCTGTAAGTCTACCCTCATGACAGAGTATTTTGCTGTATGATCGTTTATTTTTTCAACCTGTGTTCTGCCTTATTAGGCATATGGTGAATAAAGGTTCTGTCCTTTATAGTCACTTCATAAGCATATAATTGATATTTAATCTAGAATTATCTTTCTAAAAGGCGATCACACCAGTGAAATCCTGTTTCTGTAGATAGTTGTATTTGAAATGACACATGCAACCTAGCCAAGATGACATCCAATATACAATTATCAAATAGTTCTTAAAGCATGGATTTCAGAGTTATTATCTCAGTGTTAAAATCATTATATATTGGAATAAAGTTTGTCCACAATTAATTATCTTTGTCCAGAGTATATCTCCACTGTAACATTTTATCATGACTCCATTATTCAAAATGCCATCTAATAATATTAATATGCTTCACTGCATAGTTCCTAATATTTGCTTACTGTCTGTGAATACATAAAGAAATCAAATGTTAGGCAGATATGACAAACTATCTCAAATACTTCAGGCAGAACAATGAAGACTTATAGACCAAACATATAGATGAATGTTTTTATTCACGTTCAGCTTCCTCTGAATTCTTAGAAATGTCTATGAAATCAGACTCACAGTTCAACAGACAGCAGTATGGAGTTCATCTGCATTAATTTATTATTCCTAGCAACAAATGATTAAACCAATTTTCTGATTAATCAAAACTGCTTTGTAACCATCCATGTGAGATCAGAATTTTTAATTACTCTGCATGGCCTGTAGCAATGTAAAGAACATGATTGAAAATTTGATTTTATAAGAAATATTTAACAAATAAAATCTAACCCTCATTCAGAGTTAGCATCACTGTGAAGTATCGGTTATTCCATAATTGCACACTTGAAGTTTTTTTGCTACTCTCTTTGAAGCATGTTGCTAGCCATACAGAAATCTGACTTAAAATGACCACTAGTCCTTGTCAGTGTGGCTGTTTCTATGATTCTGAGGACAGATAGAGAGTAGTCATCCTCACAAGGTTGGAACTATGAAAGCAGGAATCAGAGATGACAAAGAAATTGAGAGAATCAGATTAATTTCAGAGATTACAGATATGTTGTATATTGTTGAACTGAATCACTCGCTGATTCAATTTCGGACTCCAATCTCACGGTCATTCACACTGCATATTCATTTGCTGTTATTTTAGTTCACTCATTTAATGCTATCCAGCATGTTTCTCATTCTCCCACCTCCCTTTATGCCCTGGCACCACACACAGTGCAAAGAGCCCTAGTGACATGCTATTAAAATGTATTTGTGCCTATTACTTCCTATTCATGGTATGAACATAGTCGGATATCACCTAAACATGATGAGGCCCAAGCTGATATCTGTCATCTCTTGCGCTCTTACGTGTGGTTTTTCTGCCAGGAGAATTTCCCAGCGGCAGTATGATTAAGCAGCAGCACAGCTGGCACGCACTGGCTTTGTGAGAAATCGCAAATGATTCAGTTTAAATTCAAAACACTCAAAGCTACCTCTTTCCAGGTCCTGCAAGACTGTCTTGCTGGTTTTAGGGCTTCTACTGTGGGAGTCATTGACAGATATTAGCTAGAAGCATGTCACCAGGCTAAGAGGGAAGAAACACCTTACCTGCTGTTCTCCATATTGCTTTGCAAAGCAGCAACAGCTGGGTTAGAGGCACCTGTACATTTGTGATAATAGTATAAAGAATCGCATCATGTATTTGGTAAGGATGCAGTCACCAGGCCTGTGACTCTACATAACCCCAAGCATAAAAAGCATAAAAAGTATGACTTCCTGATATTCCAGTGTCTTGCTGATGACCACATATGATTCATGAGCACGATGATATTTGGCACTAGGAAATCTAACAAGGACCGTCCAGCATTTTCTTGCTCTCGGATGGCTATGATGTGCAGCTATCTGTCTGCAAGTGGAGGGACACCGCCTGCTTCCTGTTCCCATTCATCAAGTGGTACTATCTAAAAAGCAAGATTCACAATGAGATTTCACCTTGGCTCTGCAGGACTACAGCATAAATGATCCATGCAAAATACGTGGATGACAGGCTTGCTACTGCCATGTTCGTCACTTTTGGCATATTCTGACCCCCACAACTTGTGCAAAGAGTTAGGAAAGCCTTTCCATAAAAAATGAATACACTGATGTCTTTGCACTGCCCAGCATCCCCATGAGCAGTGGGCCTGGCTGTCAAGATATGAGGCTTGTCCTGCAAGCCATATATTCACGTATGTTGAAGGCTAGAGTAATCCTAAGGGCTGTTGAAATTTTTTACTCATTTCTGGTCATTCCAGATCTGGAGGATAATGTAGTCCTACCAGCTGAGATAATGGTCTCCCTCATCTATAACCATCACTCAAAAGCAAAAATACTGGTCTGGGCACAATCTGCTCCTGAAATGATTCTCTAATAATTTTAATACCTTCACTTAATCCTATAGCGTAACTCATAATATTTATTAAACAGCTCTCAAGAAGCTCTGAACACTTTTCTTCTCCCCTTACTTCCAACATATAACTGTAGAAAATATAAGGGCAAAAACAGGGAGAAAAGAATAAGACAATTGTCTTGCTTTCTTAGTCATACAGTTTGCATAGGACCTGCAAACTCCTTTGCCCAGCATGACCAGCTACCGTCTTCCATTCACTATTAGTGTAACAGTATTATGATCAGGCATAGTTAGCTCCTTACTCCCAGTTTCATCAGGAAAAATATCATTACCTCAGTGTCTCACTGAAAGGGTACCATTTACTACATTTCTGAAATGCAGGCTGCTATAGCTACAAATCACTGAATTCATGCAAAATGTATGAAACTCAGCATTTAATTGGCAAATGAGTAAGAAAATTCTGGCAGACCCAGCTTATTCCATTAAGCTAGCAGTGGAAGTTCAGAAATCATAGATTTTCAACCAAGTGGGATGGAAATTCTAAAGTGAGGTCCTCAGTATGCAGGGAGGAATGCCAGTACTTACTGAATTGACCGATCCATTATAAGACAATGCATAACATACAGGTCTATCATATTTCTACTCCACTGAATGAAAAACCATGAGGACTGCGTTTATGATACATAAATTTGTTTGAATATTTTCACGGTTGTTATTAGTTACGCAGTGGTGTCCTTCAGGGGTACTGAGGAGAGCTGTAATAGATGACAGGTCTAGGACAGTAGTGACAGTGTGTGTGTATCAGCTGATCTACATGAAGAATGGTCACTGGATTCCTGTACTTAGCGGTCATTATTTGCAGTGATAATTTTGACAGAGGCAGTCAGCTGTAAATGTGGCCTAAAAATTCATTTGAAAATATCCCTGGATTAACTAGATCCCTATGTGTGATCCTTTTAGTGTACAGTGAAAGTGACTGAGTGACTTGCCATGTCCCAGCTAAAACTTAGTCTCTCTAATGGCACTCTGAGACTGGGGATAGTTGGTGCAATCAGCTATCTCCAAACAAAGTGCTGGAAACAGGACTACCTGCATCCCAAGTGTTAAGAGAAGTGCAAGTGTTTGAGATGTGACTTGTTGAGGAATGCTTGAAGAATAAGCTAGACTGAAAGTAAGAGGTCTCATGTACCACTTATAAAAGGGAAAAGATATTTCACTCCATCACCTGAAAAGGGTACATACTGCTGCTGCAACTGTTGCTTCTTTAGTTAGCTACTGTACAATTATTTTACATGAAAAATGTGCAACTATATCATACATGCACTTGAACAAAAGCACTATTCCTACCAAAAAAGATAGTTTTTGTAATATTACTATGTAATATTCCTTTACAAGGTTAAGCTATTAAACCATCATCAAAATTCTAGCCCATACTGCAGTATTACTGTAAGAAATAATTCTTAAAGAATGCCTTAAGTAATTCTATAAAGAAATTATAGGCAGAAGAGATTCTTTCTTTTCTTTGCAGTACAAGATCATTCTTTACAATACTTGACCAAAGACATCATCTGTTCACTTTTAAAATGGTACAAGAAGAGATTATTCAATCAAACACTCAGCTTTGTTGTCTGGAAGTCTTACTCCCAAATTTAACTTGCAAGTGTCTGTGTCTTCAGGTTGCTCTTCTATGGAAGCAGCCTTAATTTTTCTAATTTCCCTTAGTTCTATGTGTTTAAAGCCTGTAAGTAATACACATTTGGTTCTTACTTTCTACTTTCAGTTATCTTAAATTGTACTAACTTGTTCTTTTTAATTTGTTATAATTGATAAAAGCTTTGTTACAAGCAGAACCACAAAGAACCTTGATGCGATGAATTTCGAGGGAACTAATCAGGAATGGCTGTCTTTTCTGCTAAAACTAAAAAAAACATCTTGGGTTACCTGAAAGGATGAAATCATTTATAGAACAAGTTACCTAATGGTACTACAGTTTTCTAATTAGTCACAGGTTCAAATGATAGCAGTATTGGTTTATGCTTCAGGGCATGAACAGTACTGAATTAACTGAATAAACTTATTATAAACTGGTAATTAATGATAATTATAAAATGGGAAGAAGAAGAGTGACATGATTGGCTAATAAGAGTGGCAAGTCTTGAAATTAATACAACATAATTTCCTGCTCAGTACACGTTAGCCTTGTAACTAAATTAACATAAGTAATTTTAAAGCATTTTATAAGAAAACTTTATAATTGCAGTGAGGCATTATGGCATATTAGTTCATGCCTAGTTGCATTGATGGTAATCAGCTGGTATTAGTTTATGCTTGATGTGTCAGTTGATTATTGCCAGTAAATCTAGATGTGAATGAATATACAGAAATTTGTGTTTGGGGCACAAATATTATTTTTCTCATATTTTACAAATTTGAAAATTTCAGTGTTGCAAATATTGATAGATATTCTGAGCTAGTAATCAGAGAGAAGAGAACAGTATCACAATGATGAAGGTCGTTAGCTAAGTGCCATGGCTCCCCTAGCCAAAACTGGAAAAGCCCAGTCCTGTCGAAAAGCAATAAAATGGCCCCTGAAGACAGCTCTGCTACTTGACTGAGCTCAGCATGAACAGGAAAGCAGAACAAGGTTTGTACCCATCATGTTTTAGACTAGGTATCTCAAACCATGCTTATAAAGCTGTGAGTTTCAAGTACTAAGAGCACATATTTAATGAACTGTAAATGACTTATTTGAATATGCTGTTGAGAAGTATTAAGAGATCATTAACTTACTGCTGACCAGCCACCTGAGGTGAGTAGGAGAAAGAGCTTAGCTTAGTGGGTCACTGCGCAGTACTCATTATAGTGCTTTTCTTCCTTTGTACCTCATTGCAACACTGCATCATGATTATGGGTTCAAGTTCCACTGTATTGCTCAAGTCATACATATCTTTCTACATCACAAGAAAAACTAGTAAGGTTACTCGTATGAGTATAATCTCTCTGTTCTATTGCATTTCAATGGTCCATAGACTTTCTGGTAGAGTAGAGCAAGAGACAGAACATTTTTCTGTGCTGAAAGACATAGCTTCTTGGTGCCAAAAACATGTTATCAATTTGTACCAATTTCAGACGTTTGCTCCTGCCAAAAACTAAAAGTGAATTAAAAGACCTCCTTAAAACAAATGGAAAAAATATTCCACTTCAATATTCTCTGAACCAACAGCAGATGTTTCAAAGTGTACCATTTCATTTCAATGCTTTCCATATAAAAGAAGGCCTTTTCCAGTTTGAAACAATAGAAATAAATTTCACTTTTATTTATAATTACAAAAATTAGATACATTAAATATTTACAAAAAAATTAAAAGTCAGAAATGAAGTATCAGTACAAATTGACAAATTCCAGCTCTTTAATTCATACGTATTATTTTTAGGGGAAATTTCCTCAAACTAGGCAACTGATTAGTTGTGTGTCTCTGACTCTCAAATATAGAGAAAAACACTTATATGCATTAGAACTGTACTTAGCACCCTTGCCGTATGTCACATTGCTTCGAAGGTGGCTTTATTACTTCCACTGTACACAGGCAGAAGAGAGGCACAGATATTCAAATTATTGTAGTTTTCACTGTTTAGCACTCTGACCTCTGAACCTCAACGGAGGTACTGAGAAATCAGCCTATAAACACAGATGACTTGGCAAATCTCACAGAAGAAGCCTCAGGAAACCTTCTGCCTCTTCAATCTCCAGCTTCGTTCCCAATAAATTATAGTTCCTGAAAAGAAAAAAGCTGGCGTTCTTCTCGAAAAGGTCTCTGTCTTTACAACACCCTGATCTGTACCCAGAGTAGGTTTCTTCATGCACTGAACAAAGAAAATAATTTTATGGAAAAAAATTCTTGTGCTAAACAATGATATAAATAATTATATATTAAAAGACATAAATAAAAGTCAGATTGTAAGAGTAATGTTATTTCTGCTATCTCCTAACTTTTGAGTTCTTTGATTTACCATTTTAATGATCTTCTGGCATGCATTTCTGAGTAGCATGACGTTTCTTTTTTTTTTAAGGTATGTAGCAAAGATCTCCTCTTTTTCTCTCTTTCTCTGATGAACTTTTAAACAAGTCTTATGAATAAGGTCTACAGACGTACATGAATGGCAGTAACACTAACTTCTCTGTGTGTTTTACGGTTCAGTACATGGGGCATCTATGAGCATCCAGTTGTGGGTGCGGATCACATGTACCATTTTAGAGACTGAGAACCTGGCCTGTATTTCACAACTAATTAATCTCCTTAGGGGCTGTCACTGATGGGCAGAATTTGTGATTTTAAAGAATTTATTGTAAGTAAAAGATATCTAGACACAGTACCATCAAGTTTAAAAGTCTATTTGAAATCCGTTGCAGAAGGAAAGACACTTTGGGGTTGAATAGTGAAAAAAGCAGTACTGAGAATATAGGTCAAGACATTAATATAAATTTGATCACTTCCTTTTTATTCTCCAACATTCCCCACAATAAATCAGATCACCTCCTCACCCGCACACCCCCTGCACACTTCACCCTTCCTGTCCTGATTTCGGATCACCGAATGTAAATCTGTGACAAGGATATCTATATGTAATATTAATGGTGCTGAGGAGTGTTGGTGTGAAGCGTGAGTACTTGCCAAGTAAGGAGTGATCAGAGCAGAGCTGTTCATCCTCTGCAGCATGCTCTACATCATCTGCAGGACAAATGTAACATCATTAGGCAAAAAAAGGCAGCCATTCTGCAAGGAAATGGCTAAGTTGGAGGTACCAATCAATCTCACCAAGCGAGGTTCCCTGTGATACTGTCAGAAGCAACAGACAAAACAGATTGCAGTGTAGATCACAGGGCGGTAAAAAAAAAAAAAAAGAAAAGAAATAAAAAACAACCCCCTCCTCTCCTTCCCATTTCCCTATCCCTCTCCCCACTAAGATTTACTCCTGTAACCAGTTGCCACTGATCTGAATCCATTTACCAGACAGCCCAGACTTGACTGCTTTATCCTTAAAAGCACAGGAATAAGCAATGATGTTTATCTGTTAATTTAGTAAAGAATATAGTAGCTGCTGAAGGCAGGGTCCATTAGTATTGTAGGGGGCTCTATTAAATAGTCAATAGACATGAACTGTGAGCTTAAAAAGAGTCATTAACCAGTTTCTGAAAACAAGTTACAAAAAGTAAGCTAAAGCAGTTTCAGTTACCATCATTATTTACACCTAGATTGCAATTAAATTTTTTTCTCAGATATTTACAAGTCTTATTGACTTTTTATCTTGATAAATGTCTGGTATCAAGTTACAGTTTTCTCCCTTCCTAGGACCTGAACACACAGATATTGAAGTCAGTGGGAATATTTGTCCTGCCTGTAGTGGACAGTGAATCAGACCCTTCATGAGTCTGAAACAAGGCGATAATAATCTTTTTGTGTGATACACATTTGGCTTTCTTTGATGGTGAATGGAAACTAATTGCAACTGTAAAGATTATTTAATATAACATTCCTCTGAAATCATTTATATTGACTAAAATTTATTAATTAGTAAAGAAACAGGAAGAGAGAAGGTTTTATCTTGATTCCCATGCAAGCCATATTTTTAAAAAAATGGAATTTTTATTAATATTCACAGCCTGGAAGTTCTGCTGTTTGACCACAATTGCTGTGTTCCTTTTAGCAGGAATTTATTTTTAGAATCTGCAAGGGTTAAATCTACCATTTGCTGTTTCTGTTCTTGTATCAAGGTCAGAATGAGCAGGTAGCCCAGTTCACAGTTTGCAGGACTAATAAATCTTTCCAAAGGTCAGCATCTGCAGTCATTATCAACTAATCAGTTTTAATTTGGTTTTTAATATATAAACACTTGGGATCATGTAGAAAACATCATGCATGCTGTTTAAATCTGATTCTTTTTTAAAAACATAGCTTGTTTTAGTCAGTTCATTAATATTTTAAATAAAGGAAATCAATAGGCACATTAAAGCTGCTTACCTTCAAGTCTTTCTTGTTTTCACAAAATATTAAAGAAAACAATAAATAGGTGCACTTTTTCTGGTGAGGCTTTTATTAGAGCTGCTGTTTTTCTTGTGAGATTAATCGGATCAACTGTGGTAAATCAGTATACATTGATTCATTTGGGAGAACTGACTCGATCCAACTGACTTTCAACTATTGCAAATACACAATTTACTATTTAGGCTATTTAAATCTAGAAGAGTAAGAAAAACAATGTCAAATATCATAGTATAACATAATAAAATATCAAAACACAGGGTTTAGAAAAACTTTTGAGAAATGATTTTAAATCATAGTATTTGAAGAGTTTCACTTTAACTTGTTTTGTGATGAAAAATATCTCTTTTTCTAGTTGTGCTTTCTTCTTAGAACTAACCTCCAAAATTCAGTGGAGCATCACAAAACAACTCATTACAGCCAATAAGGTCACCAGTGTTGAACTAACAAAGTTTATCGGTCTGGTCTGCCACTTCATCACCATATTAAGCACCTAAATCCAAAATTTAGATCTTTGAAAATATCTGCCCAGATGCTAAGAGCCTAGAGGCTCTTTAATGTGATGCTCCTCCTTAGATTTTAAGCTCTCTTTGTACTTAAAATAGTTGTGCCTAAATTCACACAAATCATCTAGGTCTTAAGACCCAGTGAGAGCAACTGGCTGGCTGACTGGTTGCCTGGTGGACGGGTTTAGAAACCCTTGGTCCTAGGCTGGTCATAGAGCGAGCACGGGCGTAAACCCCTCTGGCTTCTGGTCTGCTTCCCATTGTCAGATGGATGAATTTGAACAAACTTTTCTTCCCTGAAGTAGTTCTTTGGGATTGATGTGGCAGAAGATGAATGTGGGTGTTTCTGCATGCTTGTGGATGTTCTCAGATGTTTCTTACTATCAAGGAGAGTGACTCATCAAGGTGAATGAACAGTGAAACAGTGATGCAACCCACCCTGGTTTGGGTGATGCAGGCTCTTTTTATATTTTCTGAAAGTGTAGCCTGATTTGAGAATGACCAAATAAAGAACTGCAAATTACTCTCATGAGCACTGTGTGCTCTGGGAGTACAGTGGTTTGCAATGTTGTCTTATTACTATATATTAAAATATAAAATATATATTAATATTTAATGAAAATATACAATACCAGTCTAATTTTGACACTTTTCAAAACACCTAAAATATTATTTTTAAATAGATTACACATTACTTCTTTGCTTATTTATCAAATTTATTTTTAGCATGAACAGTAGATTTTCAATATATAATATTTTATAATATCCCCAAATAGTTTAAATAGTATTTTCTTAAACCTTATGTTAACATTAGTTTTCATTGTGATATAAAGGACACTGGATGAGCTACATAAATAGAAAATTCTAACATTTCTAAGCTCTTTTTTGTCCAAAAGCACTTTAAAGAAACATTGTCATTGCAACATTTTTCAGTGGGGTATACAGTACTCCGGAAACAGCACCAGAGAGCTTGCGCCTTTGAGCTTATGATCTGCTAGGAGTTCAGACAGTCCTGGAACCTTGTGTAAATATGTCTAATCAGATGGTGTTTGAGGGACCACACATGTAGGGCCTGATCCCCCTCCTATGTAAAATGATGCAGAACATTTCTTTTTGATTTAAATGAGAAATGAATCAGATTATAGACTGTAGGATTTCCCCGAATGGTTCATCTATTGTGCGTATTGCAATAGGCCTGTCCAGTGTATTCTAGGAATGTTAAGGGGAATTCTATCAGATTGTATATGATCAGGAACTGCTGTATTAACAAATTGTTAATTATGTAAAAACCCCAGTTAGAACAGAGCAAAATTTAAGCAGAGGCAGTGAAAACTAAAGAGACTTCAATGAAGCTATAATAGGAGAATAATAAGAATATTAATAAGAATATAATAAAGAGACTACAGGAAGACCACTACAGTCTCCCAGGTCAGGCCCACAGGGAGGACCTACAGTCGATGTCTTGCAGAGAATATTGGGACCTTCACCAGCTAAAGTTGATCAGGACTTTGATAGCTGAATACTTGGAAAAGCTGGCATCTTCAGCAGCACAAAGTCATTCTGTTCAAACATTATGTCAGCCATGGAGGAAACATATCACCTTCTGAGTTTCTGGCACCATTTCCTGGAGCAGTTTGGGATTCTCTCAGAAATCTCCCTTCTAAATGTTAAACCTCTCAGATTCATGACTTGTCAAGTGAAATCACATAAAATACGAGAGAGATGCTACAGCTTCAAAAAGATGCCAAGCTTACCTGATTTGTATTATTCACACAACTATGTCACAGTAAAATATACATGTTATTTAGTCATCGCGTGCCATGAACAGGCAGCAGATGAACACTCGCTTCCTAAGACTTAGGAAATTGGATGTCTATCACATCCAGAGGAAGCCTTAGCTTTGCCTGGCAGACTGGATATTTACTTGGCCTTTAGATGTCTCAGGTATAAGGAGGCAAAGCTGGCAACAGCTGCTGTTTGCATAACATGTGAATCGATAGGCTATTGGAGGAGCTGCACTTGTCATAAAAGTTGTGAAATGTAAGGGTACATCCCTGAACTTTCCCATGGCTTTTTTCATGGTGGAAAATTTAGTGAAGGACCATAATAGGAAAAGTTAGTAGATATGGAAATGACTCCTATGAAACTGATTCCTTATCTTCTTTTAAAAGAGCAGCCAGAAGTTTAAGTGCATTTTATACAGGGAGATAGTTCCAAGGTTGATTTTGAATAATTTATTCAGATGGATGGACTACTTTTTTTCAAAGTCATTGAAGGCATAACACTTACCTGGCTCTGAAGAATTATGAGCAGAGGTTAAAAGGACTGTGGGCCCAATCTGAGTCTCACTAAAAACAATGGAAAATTTTCCATTGATTTTGTGGGGGGTGGCTCAAGGTCTTTATCTTTTGTATATCTGACCTTTTCCATAATGCTATCCTGCCAATTTGAATACCTGCAATGGGAATGAATGAATGAAGGATATACACTTGAGATCTCAGACGTTGACTAGAGAAAGAAAGAGCTCTGCTTCTACTTTTTGGTTGAGAGGCCATATTTTTTTTTTTGTGATCCACTGGTCTGGGCATACATACAACTACATGCATTAAAATTCTACTTGTCCTGTGAAGATGTCCTACACTGGGGAAAAACCTTGAAAAACAAGGCAAAGGGCAATCCCTTTGTGTGGAACATTAATGCTCCAGAGTTGTTAGTAGACTGCTACAGTATATCTGTAGTTTGTGCATTTAGGGTCTGCACCAAAGTTTACTAATGTCAGAAAAATGACTCACATCATTGATTTCAGCTGACTTTGGAGCAATGGACAGCATTCCTTCTGTATGAGACAATTCATTAGAGGCATGCAAGGGCATTAAACTGCATTTCTGCCACATCTTCTGATCATTTTTACTTGCAGAAGACTCCTACTAAAAACATTAAAAGTCTGGTTTTGGAGGGAGTTAGGGAAGTTTGGTGGGAATTTTAAACCTGACTTAGGGCTAAAGAATAAGAATAGATTTATGGACAAAAGGAAAACTGGAAAGTTCAAGAAACTCGCAAGCCTGCCACTCCAATCCAGCTTTCGTTTGTGAGTTGCAACCTAGACTTTATGTATCAGCTATAGCAAGTTGCTTATGTAAGCTATTAACCTACTGTCTTCTCCATGTTTCCCCACTATGGCTGTTTTGATTCTGTTTAAGCAGGGTCTTTCAATTGTTGCATATGACAATATAAGTCACTCCAATACTTAAACTACTAAAACTGTACAACTATACAAGTCCTTGAAATGAATGCTACATTGTGTGTAGGGGTTGTCTTATCACTTACTGTACAGTTTAGAGATAATAAATCTAATTGATTCTCCCTTTGTTATCTTAACACCAGAGTCCAACACAAACTGTACAGCAATATTTAAATGACCACAACACAAAGTCAACATGATGCCATGGAAAAGAATAGAGCAATATTCTTAATTCTGAAAACCTGTATTGGTAATCAATTGAAATGCAGGAGCAATTGAAGAGCTGTCCAATTTTCAATTGCAGTATAAGTTGGGAAACAATTTGAAAATAATGGCTCATACAAAGAGTTTTTGAAACAGTCAATATGGTCTGCATGTGAAGGACAAATAAGAATTTGGCAGTTTACCCATTGTTCAGTCTTTATGCATTAGACATTATCTGCAGAACTTACCAAAGTGGCCCAACTCAGATCAGTGTGAAATCTTTCAGTGTGGCTCCAATGAAAATGCGTTTAGTGAGATATTCATTCTGAAGGCATATTCAGTGAATGTGTGCTAGCATTACCTTGAGCGTTACTATCGATATACACTCACTGAAAACTTGGTTTAGTCAACTGACTCACATTTGAAATGCTTGCTACCCGTAATATGTTTTACTATATTACCATGTTGCATGCTACTAAAATCAAGGCTGTAGTTCTCAGATGTCTAAATGAATTTTCTTACACACCAGACATTTTAATTTGGAGACAAATGTATTTATGCAGCTTTCCTTTGATAGAAATTAGCATTACCAAAATTTGGCTCTTAATCTGAATTGAGACACAAATCTGCCCTCCTCCCCTCTGATCATCTTCAAAAAAGAATAGAGCTTTAGACATGCAATATTCTAGCCTGGGTTGATTTCCATGGGAACCTCTGGTTACGAGCTAAGTATTTTTGGTGTGACATTCTACAGACGGTTGTCTCTGATGTGACTGAAGACTCATTCCACACTTTCAGTGTCTTATTCTTTTCCAAGATAGCTCATGTCAGTAAGACAGGAACTCTGCCTTAATAGAAAGATTCAAAGGAGAGGACCAGCACGGCAAGGTGGAGCAGGACTAAAAATTCCCTAGAGAGTATTACAGTATTTAATCCCTCTTTACTGATGCTGTCTATGAAAAGTGGAAAATGTTAATAATAAAGATGAAGTTTTAAGCTTCCAAAGCCGGCAATCTGGAAATCAGGCACTTCTGCAATATTCAGCTATGGTGTAATGAAGGAAACTCCAGAAAATATTGCTTTGTGTTGTTTCCATTGAAAAGAACAAGTTTAAAAAAAAGCTACTGAATTTCAAAGAAGCCAAAGGATCATATCCTGGACCTCAGAAAAACACTAGAATAATTTTGGATTTGGCAAAATATTAGTGTAACTGAGACCTCTGAAATCTGTTTTCTGGGGGAGGGGATGTTATGTGGATAGATAAATGACAATTTCTATGTGCATATACATAAAAAGGGATGTGTGAGTGTTTCTTAAAGCACAGGATTAGATGATGGCTAGTCAATCTTTTTTCACATTCACTATGTGCAATTTCCAGTGTGTATAGATGAATTTGTTTCATATATGATTGTACTACCTTACCAACATCAGTTTTAAAGAAGTGGTGTTATTTATAGTGTCCTGGACTAATTCTGCCCTCTTGGTATTTATATTTACCCTATGGCATTAGCTGAATATTTTTCTTCCTGTTCCATGTGAAGTTGTTGTGCAGTGTTGCCTTAATCTGAAACAAGTTTACTTGTGTAAAGTAAGAATCAGGGAAGCAGACTTAAGTCTTCAATTTTCTTATGCTGTATTTGTATACCAAAGCTTATCTGTTCTGTAACAAGAAAAGATCTTGGCTGATGCAAATAAAATACATTTTTGATATTCGAAAAGGCTAAGGAGAAGGTAGGTCTTCTTGCAGGGATTCCCATCTGTATGCTCTGGGATCCCCAAAGCAGTGTGGTGCTACTCCCTCGAGAAATAAAACAGCTGGAGGCTCTGGCTTTAACACTCCTGGGGTCTTCTCAAGACTTTCAACTCCTGACTGAGATGGCAAACAGGTAAAACCTGCTACTCCGGTCGTAGTCATGACTGTACAATGGCTGAACCAAACAAAGCCTTCCAGCGCCAAAGCGCCATACTCAAATTCAGTGAAGAAAACACTGTGCTTATAAGCTCATTTTTGTAAGACACCTCAACAACGGCATACCTTTTAATCTATGACTAGTGACATGGACTCTGTGAGGTTGTTCCTATGTCTAAAGTCAGCATGCACTTAAAAGCTTTGCTAATTAATACCACCTATGGGTCTTTTTTGAACCATATTTGCTCTGGCTAATGCACCTTTGAATTCAACAATGTGTTTACATCTGTGCTGTAAAGCTCTCTTTCTTGCTACATTTCTGAAAGAGAAACATTTTGGCCTGGCTTTAAAACCATATTCATCTACCGTGGAAGGTCTAGAATAGTTTCTTAGCTGATTGCTTATGACATAATAGCTGGCAATCTGGCATCAAGATAGCATACGCAAGTATTACAGTAATGTAGTAAATTGTAGAAAGGTTATCCAAATGAGATTTGTACCTCTGAAATCTTTACAATGATGAGAGTAAGCCTCTTTTAAAAAAAAAAGGATCATACTCTAATGTTAATCTTTTAAGCTAAATCTATTTAATTCATTCCACATGTTAGAGAAGTATTAACAGTTTAATTGCTGCCTGATTAAAAAGAATGTCCTGCATGAAATATAAAAACAACAGCAGTTTGACACACACAGCACGTCTTTTGTTGTACGAGCAGAAGAGAGACCTATAGGATCATAAGCCAGTGACGTGTAAAATTAAAAAGGGTCGGTATTTAAAATTCTTCACGCAAATAATTACATCATGTCTAAATGAGTAAAGCAACGTCCAAGAACCTTTTAAGGTATTTTTAGCGCTAATTATTTTATCTTCATGCTAGCCTGAAGTACTGTAATGAGATCAGATCAATATTAACGCTGAGGGGATGAGACAGGAGAGATGCTCGGGGACCGTTCAGCACTGGGGCGTTGTTGCTGTACTGGGAGAAGCAAGTTCGTCATTCCCACCGGCACGGCGGGTTTGCCTGTGAGCACTGCCTTTTGTGAGCTGTCCTGCTGATCCAAGTGGAGTCACAGCCTTTTATTTTCTAAGGACTAAATACACTGCTCGATTGCTGCCCTCTCATGTCCTATCCGGCAGTTCGTTTTTCTCTGCCCTCTCGTCCTTTTTATGTGACCACAGAATTTCTAAGGAGAGCTGGAGGGAGAGAGCTGGAAGAACATGTTAGTCCACAGCTGCCTATCAGTTGAGGACAGTGGGTTTGATTAAAGGGGAGCTCCCTCCTGGATTTCACACATCACATCAATCACATTGATCAGCCCCCAGAAAGGCAACATATTGTCTGGGAATAAGCCAAGGAGGGATATCAATTTCACAATAGCACTTATGTCTTTCAGCCAAGAACCAGTTTATTTTTGGCTACTGAAGACTCACTTTGGAGCTCCATTTATGTCCAAAGATTTTCACTGTTCACTTGCTATTTCACTAGCAAGTTATTGCTAACTTTTACCTTAAATCTGTAGCCCTATATTTGACTTCCATGCAAAAAAATCAGCTTTCTGCTTGCTGTCATTACCCAGTGATGGGACTTGCTATCTGTGCACCTCTTTTATTTCTTTCTTCCACTGTTATTAGTAAATGTAGAGTCTTCAGGAGTGCTTACATTTTTTATGCTTTTCTCTCCCTATAATCAAGTAGTGATCAAGCCCTTAGTAAAAACTATATCTATAAAATCACTGGGTTATTACTTCATGTAAATGATGCACTAAAATACATTCATTGTTTTGAGATAACATTTATTAATATAATTTGCAGAAGAACGTGATGAAAGGTATCTTATTCTTCAGTAAAGGCATCTACACCTCCTGGTCCCAAATATTCCAGTTTTATGGATATGTGGCTTTGTCAGATAGTTTTTTGATTGATTATCTCTCTCTGTCACTTTAAAGAAATCATTCTTATGTATTGTTTTATGTAACACTCCCAAGGAGGTTTCATCTAGTTTGTTGACATAATGAATCCTACACCCTATGATTAATTACTTGTATTATATTATTATATCCACCTACATTTACCCTGGCTACTTTCTCAATAATTGCTGCCCTGTAAATGTATTTGAGTGTGTGTATGAAAGAGAGAGAGAGAGAGAGAGAGAGAGAGAGAAAGAGAGAAATAGGGCTCAGCTAAGCTGCAAACTGCAGTAGAGAATGAGCATTGGAATTAACAAAATGACCCCTCCATCATTAAAAATAAGGATTTGAAACAGAAAGAAAATTGCCAGCACAGCATTCTTCTCACGTAAAATCCTGATGATTTCACTGGTTTGCTAAAATAATATGTATCCTGCAAAATACCTTTTAAGGCTAGTTATCATTTAGTACTCAAATTGTTATTCTCCCCTCACTATTACTACTTATTGAATTATTTATCTAATGACAGAGTGACCACAACAATCTCTAAAAAGGAAGTTGTAGCCTGGCTGTCTCTGTGGCATGCTGGAAAATAATATTTTTAAAAGAGCTTTTTTAACATTTTCAGTGATGCAAAGCCTACTAACTCCATAGCACAGATTTTTATCCTCCTTTCATGTTTGTTAAACCGTCAGAGATTATCTCCATCATTTGACAGAACCATTTAGCTAATTTTATTTTTCAGTAAGAGGATGGGAGAGAAATTATGTAATTAGCTAACACATCATATTCCTGAAGTTTACAAAATATCATGTTATGTTTCTTCTAACCATGTATATATAGTGTAAACTCAAAGTACTATGCTCATATCTTGAAAGAAGAGATACAGAAAATTAGGATAAAAGCATGTTTTAATAATGTTTTGCACCAGATGAACAGAGACTACCTTTTTAAGGCTCTCTTTACTAAAGTTTCAAAGTTTAACTTAAGAGCTGTTGTTAAAAAACATCATCAGGACACTATTTTTTCTTCAGAGTAATCAGAAGGACATAACCCTGTTTCCAGTTATTTGGGCAGACAGTCAGCTATGAAAAGACATCATTACCTTGCATTCTTGAAAACAGTATAGCTATACATACTTTTTCTTTGTCAGTGCAACCATACTATAGGCACACTAAGAGGTAATGCGTGTTGTAATATTATTTTTTAATTAGGTAAAGTGGGTTCTGAAGTATCAAAGACAACAACTTTCCGGTGCAATGATCTTTAATTACTTTAAGGCATTTTAGACAAATTACGTTAAAATTACTTTTTGTCTCTAAACATAATAAACACACTTATAATCTTGATGCTTACATTTTCATTTTAAAAGCCAACAAAGGATTTAATGTTTATGGACCTTTTGAATGAGCCTTTTGTACCTTAGAATCTTAATAATATCATTTTTATAAAAAGTGACACCACTACATGCATGTAATATATCATCCGGTTATTCTTATTATTTCTGTTAAGCAAACCATAAGATTGAGTTTTGATCAGCTTTAGCAGGAAAGCCTATGACAGCTTCTTGCTAAAACTCAGGCTTTTCAAATTTATTTTTAACTTTCCCAGCTGCCCAGATCTCTGGTTTTGGTGTGATTATGTTTTGAAAATTCCTGTGCACTTTGCAGTATATGTATTTTAACACTATTAAACATATGGTACTTGTGAATGCACTCTCCTGCAGAGTGTTGGTATTGTTTTCATAAGATCAGTACTTTTCAGGTGGGCATTAGATAAAGGAATATAAATGAACTACATTTACAGAACTAAAATGTCCTTTTGCTGCATACAGTAAACTCTTGATGTCTTTTTTTTTTCCTCACAAATATCTATGCCATACAAAGAATCTTAAAAAAATACTCTGTGATAACACAAAATGTGAAGTAAAGCTATTATTTGCTCAAATGAGCTTCAGAGCCTTTGATAATTTATGATAAATTTCCCTGAGTTCCTTGACTTTCTTCATCTTGATCTTCCTTGTTATATATCTACCATTTCAATATGTGGCCAATATTATCATACTCTGAACTAAGTCAGCAGTTTTGACATCTTCATTTCAATGTCCTTTTCTGTACCTTCGGCAATGTTAATGTTACAAATTATAGGAGGGTTTATTAATAGCCATACCCAAGAAGCAGAAAGGAAAGTGCATTTTTTTAGACTAAGTACTAACTTGGGATTTCCGGGGCCCATTGCCGAGGCAGCCGAACCCGCGCTCCTCCGTTGTGATGATAATGGATTCAGTGTTGTTGGCTCAAAGGTTGCCGGGTCACCGTAAGCTCCTTAATGGACTGTGAAATAACTTTAACTGCATTAACCTCTCCGGATCACATGGGTGGCACCAACATCCACTCCTGAAATTCTCATTCGCTTATAGAGACAATACCATTAGATTATTATATTTTCCTTTTGGAATAGCAATAGGCTCAAAGCAATTATGCAGCTAAGCGTTTCCATTAAGCGAATAGGGCCTTAAAGAAGATTAACTGGAGCTTCTCTGGCATTCGCTATAAAGGTGGAATAAGTCTCGAGATTTCGACAGAATTCAAATCTGCTAAAACCCTCTGCGTGATATCACGATGCTTTAAAGTATGAAGTCATTAGCTGGAATAGAGATGTGGTAGCCACGCTCGCAGAGGCAGATGTGGCTGGGCGGCTGCCCAAAGCGAGTGCCTTGCTTCACAGCCCACCTCCCCAATCTTTGCTTCTGAGAAGGTAGCTGGAAAGAGAACGCAGCTACAGCTGCGGGAGGAAGGCTGCTTTCCTGCAGCCAGAAGCCAGTCATTTTAGCCCAATACCAGTTCCCACATATTCTGAGGGTCAAAACCCACACCTGCCAGAGTAGACGGGCACGTCTTCCCGGCGCTTCACAGTATTTGCCCAGCCAAAAGGCCGCTGAAGGTGCGCTGAGGCAGGGATGCGCATGGAGGCAGCGTGCCCATGGGTGTCCCCACCCCATGGGGACACTCCCGAGCCCCCCCGATGGGTCCCGCTGGTTGGTAACTGCTAGGTTGAGACAACCACGCTCAATTCATCAAAGCATCGCTCAGCAAAGCTTGTGTTTAAGCGTGGAAGTCAATTAAACATGAGTGCGCATAAAGAGCTGAGCGCTTGCCTAAGCGTTGTGCTGAAGTGGAGTCTCTCCTCCCTCCGGTTACCCACCAGGTAGGTCTGCTGAGGGCAATGTCCCCCTTTCCTTGTGCCAAGCACAGTAAAAAGCAGAGAGGAACAATATGTTGAACGTAGCTTCCAGATCTTTGTTTATTTTGATTTACATAGAAAAGCACCTAAGCGCCCATCCCAAGTTCTAGGCATTTTAACAGATTAAACCTCAACCCCACAGCAGAAAGCAATCAAAAGAATTAGTGGGAGGTATTCTTCTCTTATCTTCTTGGAAAGGCCTCTGATTTGAAAGAAGTGAGATACTGGTGGGGTTTGGGGAACTGGAGCTCGATGACTGGCCAATAAAACCTCTAACTGTCCCTTAATTTTGGATTTGCAAGGATAATTTGGCTATGATCGTGAGCTATTACACTGAAAACTTGGGAAAATTTAAAAACTTGAGACAATGTAAAATCATACTGTCAGATTATTTTCTATTAAAACTAGTTTTGCAGAAAAAAAACACGTAATTTTTTAAAAAACATTTTTTGAAAAATACTGAATAACACAGTATTACCTCAAAATTGAAAATAGCCATGGTACATTTAATTCCTTCACCAGGATATTGCGAAGATTTAGCTTAACAAGTTGCTTCAGCATTAAGATAGAGGAAAGTATTTTTGTTTCAGGTTTAAGTATTTTTCTCTTTGGATGAATGAATGAAACAAAGATTTCAAACAAACATTTCTCCATTCAGTAGTTCTAGTTATCAAGATAGATCATGTAAAGATCATTTTTGTAGACTTTATATTTTGTTTTTCTTGCTCAAGCTTTGTACTAATATTGACAAAAATTATACTATGCGTTTTAAATTTTATTTATATTTTGTGTTTTGCCTTACCAGGTCCCAAAATGTTCAGTCATTATGCTGTATACAGAGTCATTACAATGAAGCCATTATTTGGTTGTAGGGAAGAGCCAAGTGATCAGTCAGAGTTTAGTACAGGGCTACATAATGGCCAGAAGAAATTTTTGACATCAGTCTTTTTGGGAAAGCTTTATAGTAAGGGAGAAGTACTTTAAAAGTTAAATGCTGATCTGTGCATGCAGACATGTGCCATGACCACATGCACAAAAGCAAATAAATTTATCTATATTTTTAATAAATTATGCCAGCAGAAGGAAGAAGAGAGAGAGTCTGTCAGATATTAGTGAAATAAGGAAAGATGGGAGACAGATTTTACCAAAGAGCCTTACAGAAGGTAAACTGAAGGACCGCTGTTTACTCAGTCCAGGAAAAGAAAGGCAGTTCTTCGTAGCGGAGATGCCTGTGCCCGTTTTCACTGGCTGTGGTGTCTGAGCAGACACAAACTTAGTGGCTCTGCCTGAGCACCTCCTCACTTCCATTTCTTGATTCGCCTTTCCGAATCCTGCAGCTGCCCCTTGCTGGCCATTTTTATCCCTTTTCTTCTTTGTAATCTTTCTTATCCCATAGCCTTGAAGGGCTCCTTTTAGCCCAGTATTCTTCACTCATTTCATTTCAGTTCTCCCTCCACCTATATCACTCACAGCTTGTAAGGCACATCCTATGGAAAGGAAGGAATGCCATCGTATTTTAGCTCTCTTGGTAATAAAGTTTCCGTCTTTCTCATTTCTGGGAGCTGTGTAGCACACTGTGGCCCACATTTGGGCTTGAACAAGTCGAGAGAGATGACTGTCACCCCAGCTTTGCTTCCCTCTCTCTTCTCATTACCAAGGCACTATCTGCACTTTTCTCTGACTCCAGCAGCCCGCAGTGACCAGGCAGCTGCCAGCAGACTTGCCAACTCTTACATTTTATGTGTGAAACTCAGTATTTTTTTGCACCTCTAACATACCTGCTGTGCTTTTTTTCTCCCCCAGTGGGTACAAATCACACTACTCCCATTTAATTCAACTGGAATTTTAGCCAATACAAGGGTTTTTTCCTTCCTTTTTTGGGGGGAGGGAAGGTGGATGATTTTTAGCATTTGTCCTGATGAGATAGAGATGTCAGCCAAAATCTGATGTGTCTCCATGTACTTGGCAGATGCACAGTGCAGACTATTTGCTATATGCTACCTTATTCTGATCACTAGAATAAGCAAAAGTCCCATTGAAATTGAAGATAAGAACTTAGGAACAGGTCTAGGGAGAGGAAGCTAGGAGACTGTTGTTCTGAATTTTGCCCACAGCAAGCTTAAAGCAATGATATTTAATAATAACATGAAAACTTGGTCCTGTCAGGAAATTGCAGTTGCCCAGTTATACTGCATTTTGGCACTCATTCCTTACAAAACTTGATACAAGTGCAACAGTGATAAGACCTCAGAACTATTCTACAATTTTGTACTTTTAAGGAAATTAGTCCATTTCTGGTTTTAATAATAATAATAATAATAATAATCTGTGAACGGAATTGGAGAACTTATCTGGTTTAAAAATAGCCATTTGTTTTTGCTGGGGTCCCAAATTCCATTTACCTTGTGGCCCCCAAACTGTTACACTGGCACAACAAAGTGATTGTGAGCAGATGGGGTGGGAGGGAGAAGAAAACCTCTTGCTGCTGAAAGCAGTACTCCAACAACAACAGCCTAAGACTGGAGACAGCTGAAGTTACTTCTACTCTTCATTATTTAAAATGTAAATGCTTCGGTTGACTCTAACTCTTAGGTAAAACAAAGATTTTAGAACCAGAAGAAAACCCCGTAAAGTGCAGATCCTCCATGGCTCAATATAAACTGTGGGAGCTGTTAAGGCTAACTACAGGACATCTCTGATCCATCAGGGAACACCACACCAAGCTGATGTCCATAGGACAATATTTAGCAACAGCCGAGAGGCCTGGAGGGCAGGGGCCAACATTCGTAATACTTTGTTGATAGGATAATATTGGTATCAGTGACAGCCTCTCTGAAAAACAAATAACTTTGTTACATATGAATATGGTTGTGAATATAGATTTTATAAATAAATTATAAAATTATCAACATTTCCTATTACAAGATATTAAGCACAAGCTTACTTTAGGAGTGAATTCTAGCTCATTATAAGGAATAAGTTCCTCCATTCTTTTGGGCAGATACTGATCCTTTCAGCGGCACCAAACTGCAATAACGAACTTGCACCAGGAAAAAACATCTCCTAAACCAAAGCCATGTATTCAAATAAATGTGGCTTACATCACAGAGTCTGCACACAAAGTTCATGCAGAGCCAAAGAAATTGATTTATCACCTCTTAAAAAAGATCAGTAAACTTTGTCCACATGTAATTGTTCTGTATAAAGTTTATACATTTCCTTCTTAAAATGTAGTATTTTCACAAGCGTTGCATTTTTTTTCATGTCATTTTCAGCCTTGCATCAGCCCTATCCAAGAGCACTAGCAATGGATGCTTTACCACCACGCGTCCTGCTCCCACCGATTTCCCAATGGATAATTGAGGGATTTTTAATATGTACAGATATTTTTCTTGTATTGGAAGACAATTAAAAAAGAGGAACTTTGCAAATCCAGAGCTACCTGTGTTCTGTTTATGCAATTCAAGGACAACTCAAATCCAATTGGGAGTTTGCCTCCTCTTTCTGTATAAAGCAAAAGTGAAGTCTTGGGCACATGCAGGCTATATAAGAATCTTTAATTAAGGTCTGATGTATTTCAGAACTCTTCTGAGAGCAAACCATTTACCATGCTATATCATTATGCTCATTTTGTGAATGCAGTTAAATGAAAGATGCTTAGCATAAGTCCTAATTCAGCAAGGACTATTCCTAAAGAGTTCTTGTTGTCAGTAGAGTCTTTTTCTCCTGGAATAAAATTTTCAGAACTTTGCATATGGCTTTCTTGCTTATGGCAAGAAAGCGAACGATTAGAAAAAGTTTCAGGATCATAGGAATACCATTTGACTTATAGAAGAACAAGCACAAAGAGAAACCAAAGGAACAGAAAATACATTAGATATAGACTAACCTGATCTCTTGTAGATCTACTATATCAGCTGAAGGTTAAACACTGTATTCTAAGAATGAAGGTAAAATAGCATTATTAAATACAAATAAATATGCATTAATGAAAAATAAAAGCAGAAAGTAATTAATAATGGCTTGAAAATCTCTTCCTCAGTAGGCTGAGTTTTCACAAATCACAAAAAATACTTCTCTTCAAGAAAAATTTCATCTATCTGATGGCTCTATGAAGTGGAAATGGATGAAAGAACATTTTACTTACCCAAAACCAGCTCAAAATTGTTTCTATGGTACCTACATGAAATGAGTTTGTGAATTCTAGTCTATATCTAGGAGGAAAATACCTATATCACAAAACCATCATATTGTTACCATGATCCCTTGACTGTTAACTTTGCCCAGAATACAGGACTGAATGAATACAGATGCTCACCCTTAGAGGCCTTTCCAGGTCATCTCTGAAGGATATTTGTATTGCAATATTAGGAAACTAGCACTACTGTTTATCTCTGAAGTCAATGGAGCCTTAAACTCCTTTTGTTGTCATGAAAAGGGATAAATTGTAGAAAATGAGTAAATAGTCTCTTGAAGTAGGACCAATATATGGCTGTTTTGATTCCAATGGAGCGTACTGCCTAGAAAAAGGGTGGGGTTTCTATAATATTTCATCTGTAAGTTGTATTATTGCCATAGCTTCAGCCTGAGTTGTCTATTGCATATTATAGTATAGAAATGAGACAAGAGAAGGATGATATTGTCTGTCACTTGCTGACACTGGAATGTGGCAACTGATAAATATTTATGGTATCTATACCTTCCCTTGCCCATGACTGGCTTTGAAATATGTAATATCACCATATTCTAATATATCAGTATTTAAGACTAGAATTAAGTTTAGCACATTACTTCAGGGCATCAGCAACTGTAATGGTTCGTTTAGATATGGAGAAAGGAAAACTGAGAAATAGTTTTCCCTGATAGTAATCTAGCCAAATCTGTCTTCTTCCCTGGCAGCACAATAAAAGTTTTGCTATTTGATGGGTAGAGATTCAAGCTGACCTTCAATTATTTGGCAGATGGGCTGTGTAGTGGTGCAGGACTCATTTCTGGTGATTTATTTGATTGACCTATTTATTTACTTTTCATATCTATTCTTTCTTCTGTGTACCACACTCACTGAAACACAAATTTAGCAGAAAGGCCTCTTAAGTAATCAAACACATTTACCTGAATCATCTTTTAAGGTAATTTCTGTTGGGCACCATGAATCCCATCTAAGTGATCATCGACAATGTTTCCATTTCTTACATACTTTTTGATATTGGTTTCAGTGCATAGGGCTGACATATATTAGCAAGTCAATGCAAGTTCTTCCTGCCTTCAAAATTCATTGTTTGGCAGTTTTCTACTTTCATACCTTGTTACAGTGATAGGTGTGTGATTTCTATGGATAGACTCTCTAAACTTACACGCATCATATTACTATTTCTAACTATGAGTCTTTTTGGAACAAAAATGTTTTTTGAATTTTTCTGTACTCGATGTATATTTAAGGACAGTTCCAAAGCTGTTGCTGAATGGGAATATTTTGCAAGGTTAAGGTTTGCCCCATGGAAAGACATCTGCTTTTTACAGTCCTGAGAATTAAGTCATCTTTCTACTGACCGACATGTTTCTTTCTTCCATGGAGAGCTTCTTCATGAGCTAAGCAAGCCATTATAGTGTATGTCATCATCAATGTAATGCAGCGCTTGCTGCAGCTTGGGTATTCCAGTTGGAGCACAACACCCAGGTTCCCTCCTCAGATGCACCAGGGAGGAAATACATAAATGGATAAAGCTTGTTCTGTTTAAAAAAAAAGCACCTTTTAAGAATTCATTCATAAACTGTCACCAAATTCCACACACACAAACACTTGGAATCATGATCCCCCTATTTCATGTGAAAAGTCTAAGCGCTGCATACACGTCTATTTTAAGCCTACATATCCACAATACATATTGAAATGTGAGTTTTACACATTTTGTGTAAGCACATTACACCTATACATGTCTGTATGTGACACATACTACACAATATAGGATGCACACTATACAGACTCCATAGGCCTGGAGGGGTCAGAGTAGGAAATGAAAACCAGAAAACCAAAGGGTAACCTCCATAATCTTTTAGGGCTACTTCCTTCCCCTCCAACCTTTTTTTTTTTTTTTTTTTTTTTTTTTTTTTTTTTTTTTACTGAAAACCAAACACACCTAGTTTGATTTAGGTTTACCAAGTTTAAACACCCACTGAGATTTTACAACCAATTTACACTTCACAAAATTTACAAGAACCTAAAGCCAGAGTGCCAGTTAAAAAGGTAATATCTATTTCCCCATCTATTTCCCTGTAAATGATTTCCTCACTAGAGAAATTTCCCCTGGCTAAAGTGACAGATCTAAGAAAAATGCAGAATACAAAGCATATGTGTATCTGGACCCAGACTTTTCGGTTCTCATCTTTTGTCAGCCTTCACCTGGAATCAGCTGTTTCATAATCTCAGTGTAAATCTTTCAGTATCTATGTGAACATCAGATCATGTACCACAATAAAATAAATTAATTAAATAATGCTTTGGACAAAATGTCTAAGATTTTTTCTACATGACCAAATGTATTTTATATGTTTTTTAAAAGTAAATTTATTCATTGAAACCTTTTATTTGCTATCCTACATAACAATGTCAAGATGAAGTGATAAGCTGGACAGTGTGCCAACTGTCAGTTTGGATGTGATTTTTATTATTCAGATATAAGACTTAACGATGAAAAATGTAGGCTGGCAAGAGGTTCCCTGGGATCCAGGAAATCCACATTAAGTGCAAAAGCATTGCTGTCAAAGAAAAAGAAGAGCAGCCATAAAACTTTAGCTTTTTGGGGCTACTAATCATTGAGTCCTGGGAACGCTCACCATCTCTGATTAGCTGCAACTTATGTTACTAGTCGGAAAACCTTCATTCCTAAACCAGTGAAAAATACAGTCTCCCATTCAAGGTCTCCTCTTTCAGACCACTTTCTGGATATTGACAGAGATTTTAAACATATTTTCTAATGATTTTTGCCTCAAAGTGGTCTCTACTTATTCTGTTACATTGACTGTATAATCTCTGTGATTTTAAGTCCTAATATCAGAACTCTTCAGAATAATTTTTCCAGCTGAAATGTATTTAACTTTGATTTAGTTTATGTGAAATATCTGCTGTGACATCAAGCTGCCCTTTAAAAACACTATGAATTTTAAGATGCAATTTTTTAGATGAGGTACAATCATAAATTTCAGTCAAAAGTACTTCAGACCTGTTTCTGGAAAGACTAAAATAAGTTTTCTGTATTAGAGAGCCTCCATTAGCTACTTCTTATTCACACATTTCAGGTTAACATATAGGCAAATATTTTGAATACTTAAAAAAAAATAACTCTACATTTTGGATGACAGGGTTATAAAGGACAGTCAAAATACCAGCCCAGTGTTCAGAAAAGAAAAAAGAAACTCAAAAATTCAATAGAATTTTAGATATAATTAGGAAAAGGGTAGAGAACAAAACAGAAAACATTGTTATACACTTTATGCAGCCCTTGCAATCACTGATCCTGTATACTGTATGAACTTCTGGTCTGATTGTCTTTAAAAGTTAACTCATGGAGCTAGAAAATGTGCAGAGGATGTTAACAAGGCTGGGCAAACTATGGCATGGGTTTGTAATGAAAATCACTAAACAAAGTAAGACTTCTCATTTGGAAGAAAGACTACGGATGGAGCTATCATAGAGATCTACAGAATCACAGGTTGTACTGGGGAGATGCCTAGAGATCTCTTACCCAATGTTTCTCATCATATCAGAATAAGATGATACCACAGCAAGCAATCAAGTAGCTAGTTCAAAATAAATGACGAATTTTTCAAATGTGTGGGTAGACTGTGGGACGCTTTGCCCCAGGGTAGTGTGGATTCTACATGTCTGCTTTGAACCTGAAGTGACTGGCTAAGTCAATTTCAACAGGTTTTACTGTTTTTAGCTAATAACCCACAGTATGACCTTCGGGACCACTGGTGTTATCATTCTAATCTATGTCCTGCCTTTTGCTCTGTTTCCAAAGAAGCAGGATACAGCGTTCATGCTGGAGAAGAAGAGGCTAGGTTGTCCCTTAAACTCATTAAATTAAACAGACCAGGCAACCAGAAGGCAGTGTGTGTAGCAAGACTTGCGCCCGGCGAGGCGGTTCTTAGCAGCCTCCGCCTGCATCCAGCGGCTTGAAGGCTGGGCCTGGCTCCACTCTGGGGCAGGTCCTCCAAAGCTCATAGATGTCTAATGCTTACTCCCCAAAACCAGGCCCACTGCAGTTAGGCAGCTGCAAACTGCGTGTAAGTGCCCAGGAACGACTCCCAGCCCGGGGGCCAGTGAAAGCTGGAGCAGCAGGATGGTCACAGCACAGCTTCCCTCCTGCCTCTCACCGCTGCCTCGCTGGAGGAGAGAGCTGCTGGTGCCGCCTGCCACGAGCAGCCCAGGGCTGCAAACCCCAGCCTCGGTACCAGCTTGCAGAGGACTGTCGTGCACAGCGGGGAGCAGGGAGCAGCGAGCCAGGGTGGCATGCAACCTCTCCATTGCAAAAGGCAGATTCAAGCAGCAGTGTGTTGTGTCTTAGACAAAGGGTGTGAAGACATACTTTATGCTGAGACAGACTATATTTCAGTAAGCCCAATTAGGGTAGCTTTACCTCCAGAAACCAAGATTGTAGAAATATGTGAAAATGTAATTCGTTGCCTTTCTCTCCATGGCCTTTGCCACATTAAGGTAAAAAGGTGTGTTCAATTTGAGTTTATTAGCTTGAGGCAAACAGCAGACAAAATCCTAGCAAAGACAAGACCGTTTGTTACCCTCAAATGAGTTAATGAGTCGGCTGAAAGGAGAGGCTTTCCCAACACTCCTGTGAGGAAAATATTATTATACTTGTTTTGAAGAGTAGGGAACAGAAATGAAATGATATTACCAGCAAACATTTCTGAAGAACAATTTTTCCCATTACCATGGACAGTACATCTATTTCTCCACTGCAAAGTGAGATGAAAAAGCTGCCAAATCAGAATGTAGGGCCACGTTCTCTGGTGGTATAAACTGATATATCTACAGTGAAGTACATGTCAACACTGAGCCTGGGGTGTTTTGCACCCACTTTGCATAGGTACAAGATGCAAGGCAACAGAGGATCAACCTCCAGATTCATAAGTGAGCCAGAAATGTCACCGGGGACTTGGATCCACTGCGAAGGTAAAACAGCACCTGCAGAATTTCCTGGATCTGAGGTACACAAATGTCAGAGGATCTGTTAGGAGGCTACAATCATTCACATATAAACTGTGTTGGGTCACTCTGGAGCTAGACTACCATAGACTTCTCTGACTGTGCTTATCTCAGCCTCCCACATAATAATATATTCCAAATTATGTAACCATTTCTGGCTAAAAAGATATGGGTAAATTTTGTGCACAGGTAGATCTTCTATATATGCAAATTTCAGCAACCTAGGGCAGAGCTCCTGCCCAAAACAACGATGTAATATAAGGGGCAGCTACTGGAAACACAGCAGTGCTTTACCTTCCCTGGAAGCTTTTCACATGAATACCTTGCATTGTCCTAGCAAGCCCATGTTCCACTGAGTAAATTTTTAGGGTGATCTCTTCCACACAGGATTACTACCTGCAAATAGCCTGGCTGTATTCCCAAAATGCCTCTGTAGAATATAAATAAAATGAAATTGAACACAATTCCAAATCCCTTCAAGGCTCTTGTATCTCCCAAGAGCTGTGACATCAGAGTGTATTCAGTATCAATTACGAATTTAGGTGGAAAGCACTATGGTCAGCAAGGCCAAAGAGGATTCAATTATTGGTACAGCTGCATTAAAGGCCCATCTATAAATTACTTAAGTGGACTCTAACAATTACGAAAACTAATGAGAATAATCTTAAATGGATAGGAACAATCTTATATCATTTCAACATTTTAATCATAAAAATAATATTAAAAAAAAGCTTTTTATCACTGAAAAAATTCTGGGTCCTCAGCTAACTTTGACTTTGTTGAATTTAATGACACAGCTGAAAAGCTGGCAAAGTCGAAGTAAGTTAAACAGATCTGTTGTTTGCCATGTCTTTTGATCTTAAAGCCACAGCTCTTTGGATGACAGAGTAGAAAAGCACATTACTGCAGTGGTAGGAATAACTATTAGCAGTCAAGAACTCACTCTGGCACTGACAACTATTTGTGGGTCTACTGGATAGTGAAACATCAGCCTTTCTCTTACTGAAATTCTCCATACATGTTGAACTCTCTAACAGGACAAAACAAACAAGTGCATTTCTAATAAAAATAAAAAGATGGACTCACTCTTGCCTAATAAAGGCAACCCTGTTGCAATAGGTACAAAAGATTCTGCCTCTGGAAATATGCAGCTTTGTTGTATGATAATCATTTGAATTAGAAATAGTGCTTAGATTCAAAATTGAACATGAGCTTGGTTCCAGGTATAGAAATATCTTTCCAAGTTTTCTCAGGAGCTTGGTTTTGGTTTGCAGTTGAAGCTGGACAAATAAACCTCCACTTGAGACAGAAAGCAGGGGCACTGCACACACATTGTATGTATTGACTTGTAGTGCATTGTCAATCTCTCCGAAACGCAGACTTTCAGTGATGCTTTTATGTACTGGATTACGTGTCCCATTTTAGACAATCAAGTTCAGGCATTTGGATCAAAGTATAATCAGAATTTAGCTTCAGGACTTAGGCCTGTCTTTAATTAGAAAAGAAAGTGTGTTCCAATAAGCAGAGGTGATCTGTAACACAGTCGAAGGCTTCAGGGTCTAATCTTACTTTCACTGAAGTTAATGGCAAAACTCCCAATGAATTAACTGAAAGCAGGATCAAGGCCATAGTTTAGATAAGCAACAAAAAAGTAAAAACTTCTCATTTGTGCCACTAAGAGTACAGAATCCAAATGGACCATTTCCAAAGTTGAGTTTGTGAACTGTTTGCTATTTTCTTCTCTTGGTACATGTGAACGTGAAGATCAAGCTGGTGCTAATGAAGAATAAGCCTACCCATAACTCTTCCTTCTCTCCATTTAGTTTCTTCTACGTTTGGACAGTTAATTTGAGGGAACACTGTTGAGAAGCATCATTCCCACCAGTGTAAGGGGAGAAGAGCAGTAAGATCTGTCTCTGTGAAGAAGAAGAAGTAGGGTCTGAGCCTTTGTCTGCTGTCCATGGATATATCTATGCAAAAGTCAGCTAGAATCTAGACCCTTTGAAAATGGTGACTAAGCAGCAATATGAATTTCTCTGTTGCCCTCATTCCTCTGTTGCCCTTTTCTGGTTGACAACCCGTCGGTCTATTTTGTAGCAAAATACTGTGGGCTAAACACCTATGTGGCTGGCAGCACCATTTTGTAGTTTACTCCTGGAGAGAAAATGAAGGGCTTGAACCTACCTTTTTTCATTTATCATTACCAAATGGATCGGAAAAAAGAAACCTGCACATATTCCAAGAGATCACCAGTGGGAGATAGCCTTGTCCTACTACGCACGACACAAAGGAAGTTTTCCAGTTGTAAGAATGAAGGCTGACCCAAGAGGATTGGGTGCTGAGCAAATAACTCAGGCCAAGATATCTAGCCCCTAGGAGGAGGGAGTATCAGGCTTTAGAAGATTTGTTGAAGACTTATTAGCTTATTCATATACGCAATATTTCCCTTCCACACCAAGGATGTGCAAGGATTTTGCCATTGCTATCTTGTTAAACATGTTGCAGAATCAATAGGCTCAGCCTGTCTGGAGTTATTCAGTATCAGTATATGTGCACAAGCATTTTCAGCTAGATCAGGTCAAAAATTATTGGAACCTCTTCCTCATCCATTATACAGAATAATAATTTAAAAATATTTATATTACTTTTTCTAAACTGTAAAGTTAGCCTTATAGTCCCTTAAGGTTTCTGGTTATATATTGATGAAGGCAGAAATGTTCAGCTGCAAATTAATTGACTCATTAACTAAAACATTTTTACTGCTTTTGATACCAATAACAGACTCTTTCATGTATGTGGCAGATTCCTGCCCTCTCGCTAAGAAGCGAATTGAATATAACTCAAGTTCAGAAATTCATTACTGGACATCCGAATCCAAGACAAATTCAGTGCCTCTGCACATTCTAAAATGGTATCGTACAGGTCTCGGATCTGATCCAAAACATGTGCAAAACAGTGGAAAAATGTCTGCTGACTTTCAACATGAAGTTTTGATCAGGTCCATGGCAAATTGCCTCATGAGTGAGTGCATCAAGTGATCTCCCTCTCATAACATTAATGAAGAAAGATAACACAAATATATCTTATCATATAACAGATCACTTAAAGCCTAAACTTGGACACACAATGCTTTTCTTTAAACTTGCTCAGCTTTAACTCATTCTTAAGTGCTGTGGCATTCAAGAGGATTAGGATAGTTTTTGAACATGGATATAGACAAGCACATGTTTGACTATGTTCCTGAGCAGTTGTGTTCGGAAGCAATGTTCTATAGCACATTTTTCATCCACTGCTGCTTCTTGCTAGTCTTAAACCTTTTAAGCCTCATGCTTCAGGGTTTTGGTCTGTCTCTAACAATTAGAAATCAAACTGGCCCTTAGTTGAAAGCAGCATACAAGACCACCTCACACCTTCGTACTTATCCTCTCCACTGGCGAATGTTATAGACACAGCAGTGGACTAGATGCACCTTAGGCCTGAACCATCATGACAGGTCCTGTGGTCTCTGCTTAATAATGCATTTTTCATCCTATTACAATGTAAACTGTATTTGCTTATTTCTGATATTTTCAACACAGCAACTGCTACTGAGATCAAATACCTATTTTCCAAGGGCATTCTGGGGCTAGAAAAAAAGCAGAGAAAAGGCAAGCATTTTGACTCTCCTCCTGGCTATATGGAAAGGAGAGCTATGTGATGCTTTGTGCCATCTCAGAAAAGAAGCAGGAAAAGACTTCTGCCTGGAGTGCACATTGCCAGCACCAGTTGGTCCCCTTAGGCAGAATTAGATAAGATGCAGCTGTAGCTGTCCCAGCTGCATAGTTCCCTTTTGGCATTAAACGCATGGGCAGCCGGTACAGTGAACTTACCAGGCTGGAAGGTGAATACAATGAGGATAAAACATAAGGAGAAAAGCATAAGTAAAAACAGTGGTCACTGGCAAAGCATTGCAATTGCACTACACTCTCCATAAGAGGGGACATGTTCTCAAGGGGATCAGAGAGTTGGCTATCACATTTTTCAGCTCTCAAGGAGCTTCTCCGCATGAGGAAATGCCAGTCTTCCCTCTGTCTTAGCTTTCATCCCTGTCCTGCTTTATGAATAGTCGTTTATTTTTTCTCTATTAAAAAGAAAGTTTACATGCTGCAGAAGAGAAAGTGTGGGCCTTTGTTATTAATGTTGTAGAAATACAAATATGTCCACCTAAGAAAGGAGTCTTCATTAACTCCCACAGCCCAGAAAATTAAGGCACGGCTCATCAGGATCTGCGCTTGCTGTTGGCTAAATTGCAAGGGACTAGTTGAGTTGCTGGGGTTCATAATGCTGATAGAGCGGTTTCCACGTGAATGAAGGATAAACAGCGATTAATTTCAGCCAATAAATAATGGTTTGAGGCCCACATTGAAAGAGGAACAATTACTTTTCCATTTTTCCTGCCAAATGAGCTGATAAGAGAAAACAGGGGAGTTGGCCACGTAAATCAGTCTTAATTTTATCTTCCCCATTAAAAAGCAGCCATTAAGACCATCTTCGGCTCATTTCATCCTCTTCTTGTTTCACTTTTTCAATTTGCACAAAAGGGGGGAGTTTGCTCGTCATAAAATTTCACTTTGGCCAACCTATCATTTGCATCTGAGCCAATAAATAGCAATTAGCATAAACATTTAAATCAGGAACTGGAACAAATTCTTGTTCCCCCAGCAAGCTGTTAAATTACTGTATTTCACTATATATAAGAAGCGTTAGAAACAAGATCTTCTGGGCACAATTATCCCTTTGAAACAAGACATGCTTGAAATAAAAAAAAAAATAGCTTGCTGGGCAAACTTCTTGCTCATAGCCAATGAGTTTAATCAATGCAGAGAGAAGCAGTACCATTAATGATGTTCAACAAAAGCCCTATTTCAAGCCTTGCATCTAACAGGATTTATTTGATCTTTATCCAAAATATATTCTCCAGGAATTAATTTAATTTGGAATGATGTAAAACCATCAAACTTAATTTTCTTCTTGCACATTTTTCCCACTTTGCTAAAATGTGCATATCTTTATGTACTGGAGAGCATGAGCTTTGGAAGTCTTGCTTTCCTGCAGTAAGTTAATTTTGCCAACACACATTCAGTGAGCATGACTCTGTCTTGCTTGCAAAGTGGTAAATCAGGAATAACTCGACAGTGCAAACCATTTGAAATAAGGTAAAAAGAAGGCTCAAGTAGACTCCTTTTCTGAAGGTACATACTTTTTGATTTGCAAGAACTTTTTTAACTCTTATGCAGCAGTTTTCATCCTCATAGATTACAACAGAAAGGAAGTGGTGGCATTTCCATTTTTCAGTTGGGGAACCTAAAGTGCAGACAAATTAAACGACTTACTGAAGGTCATGCAGCAAGCTAAAATGCAGCCACTGTTGATATTTGGCCCTCAGATATACACCGAGCTCAAGGTTTAACTCTTTGCAATGGACTTTGAAGAAAGATACGAATTAATTCTCCCTTAAGGTTATCTAGGTTCCTTCTGAATATTACCCATACACATTACTTCCTAAAATGGAGGTGATTTAAAGGCAGATAAGTAAACTGGTAAACTTTTTGCACACCAAACCTTACAGGTAAAGTAGCACCTCAGAGCAATTCAGTGTAATTCTCTCAGATATACTTATTTTTGTGTATGTAAGCTACTGGTGAAGATGGCTTTAATTTTATTTTTTAGATTGGAGTGGTGAGCGGGAGTCAGAACAGCCAAAACAAGAAGATGGGTAAAAATTAATACAAATGGAGCAACCAAATAGATCTTTTATTCTGCATTTGAGAATTCCACCATGCTGGCTGGGAACAAACACTAAATCTCCACTAGCATCCTGCCTCAGTCATTCTCTGTCCTTTACTTTTTACCCCAAACTCTTCACTCCTAAGGAGAAGTATCTGATATTTCATTTGATATTTCATATAGATATTTAGGCATTTCAGCTTCTCATCCCTGCAAGTGAAAAGAAGAAATCTTTTCTGTTCTGGGGAAATGTTTTGGTGAGGACAATAAAGTTAGGAAGATGTTCAGTATCTGGTCAGTGAATTTCCTGTGATTTTTATACTTGTGCTGAATAATTAAAAGCTCTTTTTTGACTGGCTGCTTCATTAAGAATTTCTGGGGTTTTCTTTTTCTGGTGAAGTTGAGTAAAATTAGGTATGACGATAACGCAAAACTGGAAGCCTCAGAAACACTTGACTGAAGATAAGCAAATGAAGAAAGAGAGAAGGATAACTGAAGGACATTTGTGCTCTGAAGTTGTGTACACCCAAAGAGAAAACAAACAAAAGGAGTATATATACAGAAGAAATAAGCTACCAGCATGTGCAATATTTCAAATGGAATCAGTTCTGTAATAACTGTAATACTTTCATTTTTCATTCCAGCAATCTCAAAAAGACAGCGATGAGAATACATATCAGAAACAGGTACTGGAGCTTGAGGGACCCTGTGAGAAGTTTGAGAAGTGCTGTTCAGAGCTCTGCTTTGTGTTTAACATGGTTGGAGTGTGAAACTAAGAGCGTTAGAAAACAGGCCATGTTTTCTAACTTCATTTAGCAGGATTTGCAATGGAAATTTTTTGAGAGTAAAAAAATTTACCACACCATGAATCAATTCAAACAGAAGAAATACCATCCGGTTTTATGAAACTGCTGAAATTCTTTCAAAGTTTTCATGAAATGCAGAATAAGAGGGCTTCTATCAAAGTCACAGATTCAGTATCAGATTCAGGGTGTCTGAATTATGATTCAACCATTAATCATGAAATTGACATTTTATTTCAGATCTATAAATTGTTTTTGTTACGGTAATTGATTTATAATTCCATAAGGCAGAGAAGAATAATTTGATGAAACAGTGTAAGCCTTAGTCTAAGTTGAACAGTGGCAGTTTTCTTGCAATATTAAGTTACTAATTCAAAAATAATTTCAGAAGTGAAATAAATCTTTTCCAGAAAATATGCATTGACAAAGAGAGATTAATCCATTGCTTCCCTGTACGTTTAGTAATCTCTCATGTGCAAAATTTAATGTAAAATAGATAGGTACAAACTGTTAAAAAGTCAAAAGAGTAATATCTCAGTGTTGACAAGAAGCTGGCCTTTCTTCCATCTTACTTAAATTTGTAGTGCAAAGAAGCCACATATTTTTGTAAGAAGGTAGGGAGAAATTAAAATGAAAATTTCCTCCCCATTTCTCCCAGTCTGATGTTATTTAGGACAGAAGACACAGTTTGTCCAATTAAATATAAAGTTGATGTAGTGAGTTTTCACATTTTTCTCAAAGTCTATTGTAGTACAAGACAAACCCGATATTTCATCAATGTAGTGTAAGTAGTGAGTATTACAATTTAGGGAATATTTAGGCTGTGATAACAAGATATGAAAATTTTGGTAATGAATTGCATGTTTGAAAGTATAAGGGTTGGAAAAAAAATTGTTAATCCAATATAGAAAGTTACACACATGCACACACACATAGACACACACACACATGCAACCCTCTTAAGAAATCAAATCAACTCTGGTAAAGATGTGTCAGTCTTCCTAGGAGTGAAGTTGAGCAGAACACTCACCTATGCCCTGTATAAAAAAATCACGAAAGCCTTAGGATTGTAAAAGAGATAGTAGGGATGAGAGGTTATTTTTAATTTTGTCCGAAAAGCAGACTGCATATTGTTCCTCTGCAGAGCTCGTGAGACAAGACACATATAAAATAACTGGAGTGTCAAATGCTCCTGGAATGAAGTCTGTCTCTTAATTGATACGTAAATCTGCATTAAGGCCTGTTATTTTTTGTGCACTGGAGGATGTTTGTAACAGTTGAAATGAAAATGAAAAACACGGGCCTGGAATACACACTGATTCATCCTGCCAGGCTGAGGGTTCACTGTGGCAGCCAGACATATGCCTTTCTTTCTGCTGCAGATGCTGCTGTCTTTCTGGGTCATAAGGAAGCAGACTGTACTGGAATGGTAGACAAAATAGGTTTAAAGGAGCATATCATAGGGAAGCTTAGCTTTTTTAATTTGAGAACTAAACTAGGCTGTTGCCCACTGCGGTATCTGTTTAGTCAAATGCCTAAGACTGAACGCTAACTTTTTGAGGAAAACTAAATATTCAGGCTGACTGAATGGTTATCAGAGTCTTGTCCCCGCATGGCAGTCAGACAAAATGTTTCTTTTATCTGACATGAAACACTTTGATTCATTTTCTAGTTCTTCAATAGTTTTTCATAAAAAATACTTCTAAATGAAATGTTAATTTCAGAAGAAAATGGCGATGCCTGTTTCCTCAAAAATGAAAACGTTATGGCTTTTTCATTTTTTCCTTTACTTTTTGTTTGTTTTTCCAACCAAACAGTTTGTTTAATCTGACATGAATTTTAAACAGCTTTGACTGATCAGCTTTTGAAAATGTTTAGATGATTAAAGGTGGAACTTAAAAGCTTTATGCAGATCTAGGAAGAACTGATTTTTTTGGCATGTCAGTGAAGAATATAATGCTGCACAGAGGCAGCCAAAGACTGCCATATACATCATCACATATACATATATGTGCGTGTGTCTTTATATAAAAAG